>NC_042627.1:81239725-81504725 GCF_901001135.1 Rhinatrema bivittatum | reverse complement strand
AAATCCCGGGGGGGGGGGGGAGCCGTTGCTTGTGACCCAGATGATGTTAAAAAGCTCCCACTGTGCGTATAATATATTGGTGCTTCCCATGAGGTGAGAGGCTGTAATAACTCAGACAGGACCAGGCTCTGGGTGTTAAAATAATAGTTTCATTTAATCAGATTTAATCAGTAATCATTAAAGTCCATTGTCTAGAAGTGTGAATTTACATCTGAATGAAGGGACATGTATGCTTTTCCTCTGTAGGTAGGTGTCCTTTAATCAGACCTTTGGGGTAGAGCCCATGGTGAGATTTAAAGGCAAATTTTAAAAGCCCTACGTGTGGCAAATCCGGGAGATATGGGCGTGACTGGGATGTGCATGGGCCACACAGATTTTAAGAGGCCCGCAGCCACGCACATATCTCCCAGTACACGGATAAAAAAGGTTGGGAAAAAAAAGGGGTGGGAAGGCTGGGACTATACTCATGAAGTGAGTTATGTGCATTAGCGGGCACCAGGATCCCACAACCATGTAACTTGCTTCTGCTATTGATAGTGTGTAAGTAGTTAAATTTAAAAAAAAAAAAAAGGGTAGTCAGTGGGGGTTTTAAGAGTTGGGGCTAGTAGGGTAAAAGGGAGGAGGTTTAGGATGTCTGCTCCTTTACTGGGGCAAACTGGGAAATAGGCCAATTGCGATGCACTGCATACCCACTAAAATTCCCCCCTTACGCGCTCGAGACGGGATTCATGTGCACATGCACGCATCAATATAAAATTGTGCGCACAGGTAGCTGATTTAAATCAGCACACCCATGAGCGTGCTACAGCAAATGCGCACCGTCCCTATGCGTTAACTCTCCCAGCGGCTGTCTGGGAATTCTAGTGGAGGGTCCCCAACTTTATTGCAAAAATCCTACTTTTGTTCATCTTCTCCTCAGGCACCCATCCCGTCCTGGCCCCTTGGTGTTTGTGTGCGGAGATCTGGTTAGGGTCTCCTACTCTTGTTCTTGCATCATTAATATTTCTGGGGGGCTTCTCTTGGGAAAAAGTCAGTGGCATCAGGAAAGTTCTCAGCACTGCAATCCCAGTGGGGAAGAGGGATGCAAAAAATCTCCCCACCCTGCTCAAGTCCAAAAAGGACTTTTCAGCTTGGAGAAGACACGGCTGAGGGGGGATATGATAGAGGTGTTTAAAATCATGAGAGGTCTAGAACGGGTAGATGTGAATCGGTTATTTACTCTTTCAGATAGTAGAAAGACTAGGGGGCACTCCATGAAGTTAGCATGTGGCACATTTAAAACTAATCGGAGAAAGTTCTTTTTCACTCAACGCACAATTAAACTCTGGAATTTGTTGCCAGAGGATGTGGTTAGTGCAGTTAGTGTAGCTGTGTTTAAAAAAGGATTGGATAAGTTCTTGGAGGAGAAGTCCATTACCTGCTATTAAGTTGACTTAGAAAATAGCCACTGCTATTACTAGCAACAGTAACATGGAACAGACTTAGGGGCAGATTTTAATACCTACGCGCGGGCATAGATTTGTGCGCGCAACCTGGCGCACACAAATCTACGCCCAATTTTATAACATATGCGCGCGCAGCCGCGCGCATGTTATAAAATCCAGGGTCAGCGTGTGCAAGGGGGTGCGCACTTGTGCACGCCGAGCCCTAGGGGATCCCCGATGGCTTTCCTTATTCCCTCCGCTCCCCCCCCCCACCTTCCCCAACCCCCGGCCCTACCTAAACCCCCCCATACCTTTATTATGCAAGTTGGCCGGCGTGCAATCCCCCAGCCTAGAGACCCTACAGAGGCCTCTGGCCACGCCCTCACCCTCCCCTTTTTTCAAGCCCCAGGACATGCGCCGGGCCTAAGCAAAATAGGCTTTATGCCCCTTCGTTTTTGGGTACTGCCAGATTCTTATGGCCTGGATTGGCCACTGTTGGAAACAGGATGCTGGGCTTGATGGACCCTTGGTCTGACGCAGTATGGCATGTTCTTATGTACTTCAAAAAACTGGATAATCTTCTGCCTTCACTGTCTCTCGCAGCAGGATCCATCACTGGTGCTTGCCCCCCTTTGGAGTAGGCTCACAGGTCTTTGGTCCCTATCATTTGGAGAATTAAGGGTTGTCTAATTTGCCATCATCTGTCTGCCATAAATAAGGAGCTAATGCACCTGAAAGATATTATACAAGATTAAATAACTTCCCCTTCCTTGCAGCATCCAGAATCTATCTCCCAATTCTCACAGAGGATTCAGAAACCCAGATATAAATGGTTTACCATGGGCTCTGGTAGAACAAGATCTGCGACTCTTAGACACTCAGGGGTACATTTTAAAAAACAGCGCTTGCGCGTACTTTTGTTCGCCACCACGCTTGAACAAAAGTACGCTGGATTTGATAAGATACGCGCGTAGCCGTGCGTATCTTATAAAATCCGGGGTCCGCGCGCAAGGGGGTGCACATTTGTGCAACTTGCGCGTGCACTGCCCGTTCCCCTCCAAGGCCGCTCCAAAATCGGAGCGGCCTTGGAGGGAACTTTCCTTCCACCCCCCCCCCCCCCCCGCACCTTCCCCTACCTAACCCCCCCCCCTTTATTGCACAAGTTACGCCTACTCGAAGCAGGCGTAACTCGTGCGCACCGATGGCCCGCTGCTGCGCCATCATCCGACCCGGGGGCTTGTCCAGAGGCCTCTGTCACGCCCCCCCTGGAATGCCCCCAGGCTGGCACCACGCCCCCCGGAATGCCCCGAATGTCACTGCGCACCCCGACATGCCCCCCCTAGCAAAGCGCCAGGAATTACGCACGTCCCGGGGTTTGCGCGCATGCCGCCGAGCCTATACAAAATAGGCTCGGCGCACGCAGGGTTTTTTTTTTTTTGTTTTTTTTTAAGGGTTACACGCTTAACTTAAGCGCGTAACCCTTTTAAAATCCGGCCCTCAGTTTCCCCAACTTTGAAGCATCCTGAGTATCCACTCCCATAGAGAAGTTTGACATCCAGGATGCAGAATCTCAGGAATAATTGGATTACAATGGGTTCTCACAGAATAAGGCCTGTGATGAAGAGACACCCACTCTCCTCAGTGTTACCCTTACATAATGCACTTCCTGCATTTTAAAATGGAGAAGTCCAAGAAACAGAATATGAAATGATGGCTGAAAGGGAAGTAGTCACCCAATGCACCCAGAAACCATTCATCAAGTATTTCTTACTTATTGCTTACGAGTGGACTATTTAAATCATACGTGTATCCAAGCGACCATCATAAAGCACTTGGCTTAACCTTGTATTCCTTATCTGGCAACCCAAAACAAACTTTTCTGTGCTTAAAACCAATTTATTTATCAGTCACTTGAGATATCACTCTTTAAACAGTCATTTCACTACATTTATATAGAACATTTTTTTTCACTGAAATTATGTAGAACCTCGTTCAAAAGATATACTTATCTGCTGGCTTATATTCATTCCATTTACAGATACTTGGATCATATTTGCTCAAAAGCAATCGCATGTGAAGTCTTTAAATTCCCACGCTGTCTTCAACACCCGACACTGCAGCATTTTGGAGAGATACTCCCTTCAGGGGTTGCAACTAATGCCTTGTTTTTTCGCATTCCAAGCAGTTTTGTTTTCTGTCATACCAGGATTAGGGATAACTGCATGGAACAGCAGTTACTAGCTTTAAGAGAAACATGGAAGTAATCTGCACAGAATGGCAGTTACTACCTTAAGAAGCTTGCTGGGAAGACTGGATGGAACATTTGATTCTTTTCTGTAGTCATTTCTATGTTTCTATGTCAATTCCTGAGTAGGAATTAAACAGCTATTCTCGAAATTGATTACCCAGCCAAAGCATGTTGCGGCCAAATTCTCTGAATATGTCTTGCCTCTGATTAGATATGACAAAAACAGAGGTGTAAGAACTTCAGTCAATAATCTAAATTTATCTTTAAAATTTCATTGTAATTATTATATATATACATATTTTACATTTATTTTGTAGAGAGAAATGGTATCAGAGAATCTAGGTGTATAGATTTAATCCACTGTCTCTTGCCTGCAATGGACTTCAGGCAGTATCAGAGTTAAAGCACATACAAATCAAATCATTTACCATAAATTCCCTATATTATCGAAAAATCTTTAATTTATATTTGTATTTACCAAACCCAAAATCTTACATTTTTAAAAATTATGTGAACAAATCTTAAACATTCTTTATATATATATATATATATATATATATATATATATATATATATATAAAAAACTCACAAAATGGCTGCCGAAAAGTACTTAGCTTAGCTGAATACCAGAAAACCATATTTCAAGACCACAATTCAAACGACACATTCAGGCGACTCAACATGGCCATGTTTTGGCAAGATATGCCTTCCTCAGCAGTTCACCAATATATTTTATGAAACAAAAAATCATTTTAAATCCATTCAAAACATGTTAAACATGACAAAGCCATTTTGGGGGAGATATATATATAAAGAACATTTAGATTTGTTCGCATAATTTTAAAGAATTTGAGATTTTGGATTTCGTAAAAACAAAAATTTTTGAGTGATAAAAATAAAGGATTTTTTGGTAATATAGAGAGTTTATAGTAAAAGATTTGAATTGTTGATTCTTTAACTCTGATACTGCCTGAAGCCCACTGCGGACAAGAGACAGTGGATTAAATCTATGCATCTAGAGTTTGATACCATTTCTCTCTACAAAAATAAATATAAAATAGGTGTATATAATAATTATAATGAAACTTTAAAGATACATTTAGATTATTTACTGAAAAGTTCCTATACCTCTGTTTTTGTCATATTTGATTTAAATTGGGAGCTGGTTCTCTTTTGTGTCTAGCGTTGCCTCTGATTAGCCAATCATCAAGGTACAGGTGCACCATAATCCCTTGATTCTGAAGGAATGCCGCAACCACTATCATGACCTTTTGTAAAGGATCTTGGGACTGTTGCTAAACTGAATGGTAGTACTGTGAACTGAAAATGTTTTCTGAGAACACAAAATTGAAGATGACTTTGGAAGCTTTCTTTCATTGGGATTTGAAAATATGCTTCTGAAATCTAGTAAGAAAAACTGATACTTCACGCATATCCAGCATAGCTCTCTGCTTCAACGGCAGGGGAGAAGAAAAACTGATGCTACACGCATATCCAGCATAGCTCCCTGCTTCAACGGCAGGGGAGAAGAAAAACAACCAATAAGGGCTGAATAACATAGTCTGGGTAAAGCAAATAAGCATGGGTGTAGCTTGCTTATTGCGGCGGTTACTTCCCCTACTACCCCTAACTAATCAAGCTTGATATTTCACTTGGATGCAACTCCATCACTGCTCTCTACATTAATAGTGGGGGTGGAGGAGAAATAGAACCAAAGAGCTAAGAGAAACAGATAAGTATGAGAGGGAAATGTGTGAAGCTTGCTGGGCAGACTGGATGGGCCGTTTGGTCTTCTTCTGCCGTCATTTCTATGTTTCTATAAGATATTCACCTTCTCTTACAGAAGCTATTACAGACCTGAGTGTTTCCATATGGAAGCAAGGGACAATTAGATTCCTGTTCACTCCCTTCTGATCCTGTATGGGTCTGAAATATCTGTCTTTTTTTGGGATTATGAAATAAATTGAATAATAACCCTTGCATGGCACTGGGAAAATTGCATGTAACCTTAGCAATTTTTTCAAAGTTGATTGTACCGCTTACAATCTTTCTTGGTTATCCCACTAGGGATGGCATAAAGTGATCTCTTACTGGGATTAAAAATTGTGGGGAGTACCAATAGGGGCAGATTTTAAAAGCCCTATGCGCCAAGCCCATTTTGCATAGGCCTGGCGACACGTGCAAGCCCTGGGATGCATGTATGTCCCGGGGCTTTGTGAAAGGGGCAGGGCAGGGTAGGACCGGGACCTCTGGCACAGCGACCGTGCTGGGGGATCGCGCACCAGCACAACCTACACCTGCCCAGAGGCAGGCGCAACTTATGGAATAAAGGTTAGGGGGTTTTAGGTAGGGCTGGGGAGTGGAGGGAACAGGGAAAGTCATCGGGGCTCTTCTAGGGCTCAGCGTGCGCAAAGTGCACAAGTGTGCACCCCCTTGCGTGCGCCGACCCCAGATTTTATAACATGCGTGCGGCTTTGCGCACATGTTATAAAATCAGGCATAGATTTGTGTGCACCGGGTTGCGCGCACAAATCTATGCCCGCGCGCAGGTATTAAAATCTGGCCCATAATGAATAATCTCAAAGGCCCATTGATCTGATGTTACTTGGATTCACTCCTTGGCAAACCTCTGAAGATGGCATCCAAGCGAAGAATCCAAGGAGAGAATCCCCTGTTCCTCATTGTGTAGGATGCTTTGGCTGGTTGTGTGTCATTCGTTAGTGGTCTTCTTGCCCCATGAAAGGAATGTGAAGAACCACTCAATCTCAAAGATGGTTGAGAAGTACAATTTATAGTATGAAATCTTCTATCCCCTCCAAAAAGACTCTGCTCATGATTAGGGCGATAAGTAGTTCTTGACCTGTCCTCTAGTAATCTATGGAATTTTGACTTGCCATACCCTTTATTAATTTATCTAATTCATCACCTATCAGTAGTTTGCCTCTAAAGGAAGTCTACTCAGCTGTGATTTTGATCCTAAATTGGCTGCCCAACTTTGAAGCCACAACAGTCTTCCTGCTCCAACTGAAAGTGCTATGGATTTAGCTGCTAGACTAATATCAACTTATAAATAGGTAAGTTGCAGTAGATTCCAGCTTAGCAGAATCCTCTATCTGCAAGCTGCTGTAATCAGCGAAATAATGCTCTAGAAACATTACTTGAGCATATAGTCGCTTGAAGTAAGAATGAGTTAGTGGAAAAGAGATTCTTTATAACTATTTCTTATCCTGTGCATCTCTTAATATAGTTCTTTTGGATACTTCCCATCCAAAATTCCCATTTTAAATTTTCAAATTAAATTTTAATTTTTGGACAATTCCCATCCAAAATTCGATCGAAGACACCTACAAGAAAATCTCGACTCTACTTATCTCAATTAAACATCTCCTAAATTCTCTGAAGCTCATAATCAACAGACAAAACTGAAATAATACTCATGGACAAAAAACCCAATCCAACTCCGCCACCCCTGCCTTTACTTGACAAACAAATGAACTCTATAATCCCCACCACCCACACCAGGAACCTTGGAATTATCATTGATAAAGAACTTTCATTTAAGAACCACATATCAAATAAAACTAAAGAAGGATATCACAGACTTCTAACCCTAAGACACTTAAAACCGTTTCTTAACCCTTATGATTTCAGAACGGTCTTACAACTACTCATTTTCTCCACCTTCCACTACTGCAACTCCTTACTAATTGGAATACCTTATTCAAACCTCAAACCGCTCCAGATTCTGCAGAACTCAGCAGCCAGAGTTCTGACAGGAACAAAAAGAAATGAACACAACGCCCATATTGATCTCACTTCATTGGCTCCCAATTAAAGCACGCATCGAACACAAATCAATGACCATCATTCATAAAATTCTAAACAATGATCATCAAGGTTTAAATGGCTTAAACATAACCCCCCAGAATCCTCAAAGAAACCTACGTTCAAACAACTCAGGATGCATAAACATCCCCCCCATCAGAGATGCGCATCTAACAACAAGAGAAAGAGCCTTTTCCATTGCCTCCCCTAAATTTTGGAACTCCCTACCTAAAGATCTGAGAACCCAACCCAACCTCAAAACATTCAAAGACGACCTAAAAACATTGCTTTTTCGCAAATTCTACACTGACCTTCATACTTCTGAACATCCTAACTCCCAATCGAACTTTCATCCAAAAACCTCAAAATAACTTCTCTCCAACCAGAACAAACAATCCCTCCTCCTCCCACATAATGATACTTTCTGGACTTGAAATGTTTAACCCTCTGTTTAATATGCACATTGTTATACTTTTTCCACCATTAAGAGAGTTACAATTTAAATTTTGTATACTGTTATGATGGCTTTACCGAATGACGGTATATAAAACTCAACAAATAAATAAATACTGACGAAACCGTTGTATCCACTTTAGGAAGGCAGAAGAGGCTATCTTGGGTTTCAGGTAGGAGAAGGTATAGATGGGTAAAAATTCTAGGCTGTCTATAACCTGCCTTGGGAAAGTCCCACTACAAATAAACCATGCTTTTAAACTCAGAATGCAGAGGGAAAATTGAATGACACTTTTTTGAACCTCTCAAATCTGGATACCAAACTGAAGATTCTTCTTTTTCATTTGACAATCTTAAAAGCTGACGTCACCTAGGACAATAAAGTAGATATTTCTTCCTTATGAAAGAGTTTAGTCCTGGGGGAATTCTGTGCTACTGCAGATCGTAGAATCTGCGCAGCATTCTCCCCCTGCGCAGAATTGTCATTTTCTTTGCAGAATTTGGCAATTCTATGCAGAAAATGGCAGAGAAGACCCTAGCATGCTGCGGAGTGTGCAAAGATGAAGGCCCAGGCACGCCGTTCATGGCGAAAATGAAGGCCCCCGGTGCCATGGGACGCGTGCCATTCATGGTGAAAATGTAGATCCCGGGTGCCGCGGGACGTGCATCGTTTGTGGTGAAAATGAAGGCTCCTGTGTGCCGCGGAGTGTGCTCTACTCACGATGAAGGTGAAGGTCCCAGTGAGAGTGAATGTGTGTGTGAGAGAGGGAGGGGGTGAGAGAAAGGGGAGGGGGTGAGAGAGAGTAGGGGGTGAGCGCGAGCATGGGAGGTGAGGGGGGGATGCTTGAGCGTGGCTGCCAAAAAGAGGGAGCCTATATGAGGAGATTGTGAAGGAGTGTGTATGTGTGAGAGAGATTGGGAGCTGGTGTGTATGAAAACAGAATCGTGTGTATGTGAGGGTGCTAGCCTGTGTGAAGGGATTGAGTATGTGTGAGAGAGAGCCTGTGTGAAGAGGTGATTAACAGAGAGACATAGGTAGCCTGTGTGAGGATGTTATGTGTGAGAAAGGGAGCTTGTGTGGGTGTGTATGTGAGAGGGATCCTCTATGAGGGGATGTGTGTGTACGAGAGAGTGAGGGAGCCTGTATGAGGGTGTGTGTATGTGTACTAGAGAGCGGGAGCGTGTGTGAGAGAGAGGGAGGAACAGAGGGAGCCTGTGTGAGGGGCTGTACTGAGAATGGGGTTAAACTCTGGGACTGGCGATAGAGTGGAAGGGGTTGAGCCTAGAGATGGAGGGGAGAGATACTGGCAGGTGGAAGAGTTGAGGCCTGAGACAGCAAAGTGGCTAGGGCAGTAGGAAGGGACACTCTTACAGTGAATTTCTAAGGAAATTCTGCTCAAAATATTTAAAATTATGCATCTGTAACTAATAACTTTTTCTGTATTAATTTAAAATGTAATTACTTAAAGACTGTAATGCAAATTATGTTACTTTGACCAATATAAAGTTTGCATAATTGTTTTTAAATTTTCAAATGGATTTTATTAAAAGTAACTATTCATTACAGAATAAATTGTACAAGATAAACATGTATCCTTGACATCAACAATAATACTAAACATTACACTGATAACCGATTTCCCCCCTCTGCTCCCCAACCCTTCCGACTCCCATCCCCCCCCCCCAATCTTCCCCTGCCTACCCAACAACCCCTCCCCCCCATAAAAAACTCCAGAGAAATCCTAGCCTTTAGAACTATGCAGCTAAGCATGACAATACTTAAAATGAAGCCTCTGGGCCAGGTGCCATCTTAACACGAGATTTCTTGAAATTTTCCATCCCACTCTTTTGGGAGATAGCGTATAAATGGATCCCAAATCTTGGCAAAGGCCCCTTTTTTGCAGGGAGTAGCTAGGAGCCACGTACGATAGTCTAGTTGTAAAAGAGTAAGCATCTCAGAGTGCCTTGAGTCTAGCGTTGGAGAGTCCGGAGAAATCCATTTCATCAGAATGCACTTCCTCGCTTGTCCCAAAGACTTGTTGAGCATAGAATTGTATTCACTCTAATCAATGTCAGATCCGCTGACTCCAAGAATGGCCAATGCAGCCGATAGGACAGGCACTTTCCCAAAAATCATGGATAAGTACTGCCAAAGATTAGTCCAAAAGCTTTGCAAAGAAGGACATGACCATAATACGTGAGTAAAGAGATGCTGCCCCACCAGTTCTGAGAGGCGCAGTTCAGTTGGTAGCCATATTTCAATAAGGAGGGCAAGACTATTATCTGCTATGCTATCAGCCAGATTCACAATTTGTATATTGGCCCGATGCGACCTGTTTTCCAGGTCTTCAATTTTAGTGTCTTGGGCTGCCATTTTCTTTTCTAAGTTGGCCAGCTTCTGCTGAGCGTTAGTGTTGTCATCCTCCACCACGTGGATGCGGCCCTCTAACACCTCCATGCGCATATTGTAATCGCTTAAGGAATTTCTAACCTCGGTAAGCTGGGAGGATCTCTCGTTGAATCGCAGATTTAAAGCTGCTACTACCCGCCGCCATAATTGCCGTGGTCCCAGCTGCATTGCTTCCAGCTTCAGGGCTGCCATTCATCGTGGCATCCATTTTGGCTTCGGGTCTGCTCGCTTTGTCTTTTTCTTTGCACGGTGGTCGAGTGGACATGCCGTCCCCCTGGTTATATTGCGTGTATGTTTACCTGGCGATTATGCTAAGAATGTTTTCACGCTGCTTTAAATGAATTTTCAGCAAGAATTTCCACGATTGGGGGACTTACAGGGGAGAGGCACCTGGAGCGCGAGGAAGGCGCGTCCTCACTGCTCACCGCATCACGTGATCTCGCATAATTTTAAGTTTTTGCGCGCAGAATTGTAAGTTTGTGTGTGCAGAATTTTTAATTTTTTTGTGCAGAATTCCCCCAGGAGTACAGAGTCCAACACATTCAGGATAAAACAGATTGTTTCTATTTCCTAATGCTGTTGTACATGTGTGATTCTGGAATATACATATACCCCTAAGTTGGGTCTTATCTTTGGATATACATATACCCACCACCGTGACAAAAATACTATTCTATACCTGGGATGCTTGCTGTCAATCAATCCCTTGTTCCTTTAACTGGATCCCCGTTTTCTTTACTTTCCAGAGTTTGTTTCCTTCTTCTTGACTCATATCACAAATAAAAGAATCATTAAACATATACGGACTGTAAAAACATAAGAAATTGCCATGCTGGGTCAGACCAAGGGTCCATCAAGCCCAGCATCCTGTTTCCAACAGAGGCCAAACCAGGCCACAAGAACCTGGCAAGTACCCAAACACCAAGAAGATCCCATGCTATTGATGCGAATAAAAGCAGTGGCTATTCCCTAAGTCAACTTGATTAATAGCAGTTAATGAACTTCTCCTCCAAGAACTTATCCAAACCTTTTTTGAGCCCAGCTATACTAACTGCACTAACCAAATCCTCTAGCACCAAATTCCAGAGCTTAATTGTGTGTTGAGTGAAAATGAATTTTCTCTGATTAGTCTTAAATGCGCTATTTGCTAACTTCATGGAATGCCCCCTAGTCCTATTATCCGAAAGTGTAAATAACCGATTCACATCTACTCGTTCAAAACCTCTCATGATCTTAAAGACCTCTATCATATTCCCTCTCAGCCTTATCTTCTCCAAGCTGAACAGCCCTAACTTCAGCCTTTCCTCATAGGGGAACTGTTACATCCCCTTTATCATTTTGGTTACCCTTCTCTGTACCTTCTCCATCGCAACTATATCTCTTTTCAGATGCGGCGACCAGAATTGTACACAGTATTCAAGGTGCGGTCTCACCATGGAGTGATACAGAGGCATTATGACGACATTTTCCATTTTATTAACCATTCCCTTCCTAATAATTCCTAACATTCTGTTGGCTTTTTTGACTGCTGCAGCACACTGAGCCGATGATTTCAAAGTATTATCCATTATGATGCCTAGATCTTTTTCCTGGGTAGTAGCTCCTAATATGGAACCTAACATCGTGTAACTACAGCAAGGGTTATTTTTCCCTATATACAACACCTTGCACTTGTCCACATTACATTTCATCTGCCATTTGGATGCCCATTCTTCCAGTCTTGCAATGTCCTCCTGTAATATATCATAATCCGCTTGTGATTTAACTACTCTGAATAATTTTGTATCATCCGCAAATTTGATAACCTCACTTGTCATATTTCTTTCCAGATCATTTATAAATATATTGAAAAGCACCGGTCCAAGTACAGATCCCTGAGGTACTCCACTGTTTACCCTTTTCGACTGAGAAAATTGACCATTTAATCCTACTCTGTTTCCTATGTTTTAACCAGTTTGTAATCCACAAAAGGACATCACCTCCTATCCCATGACTTTTTAGTTTTCTTAGAAGCCTCTCATGAGGGACTTTGTCAAATGCCTTCTGAAAATCCAAATACACTACATCTACTGATTCACCTTTATCCACATGTTTATTAACCCCTTCAAAAAAATGAAGATTTGTTAGGCAAGACTTCCCTTGGGTAAATCCATGTTGACTGTGTTCCATTAAACCATGTCTTTCTATATGCTCTATGATTTTGATCTTTAGAATAGTTTCCACTATTTTTCCCAGTACTGAAGTCAGGCTCAGTGCTCTATAGCTTCCCGTATCATCCCTGGAGCCCTTTTTAAAATATTGAGGTTACATTGGCCAAACTCCAGTCTTCAGGTACAATGGATGATTTTAATGATAGGTTACAAATTTTAACTAATAGATCATAAATTTCATTTTTTAGTTCCTTCAGTATCCTAGGATGCATACCATCCAGTCCAGTAATTTGCTATTTTTTAGTTTGTCAATCTGGCCTACTACATCTTCCAGGTTCACAGTGAGTTGGTTCATTTTGTCTGACTCATCACCCTTGAAAATCATCTCCAGAACTGGTATCTCCCCAACACCCTCATTAGTAAACACGGAACTAAAGAATTCATTTAGTCTTTCTGCAAAGGCCTTATTTCCCTAAGCGCCCCTTTAACCCCTCGGTCATCTAACGGTCCAACAGACTCCTCACAGGTTTCTTGCTTTGGATATATTTTAAAAAGTTTTTATTTTGAGTTTTTGCCTCTACTGCCAACATCATTTCAAATTCTCACCGGACAAGCAGAATGGTAGTCCTCACATATGGGTGACATCATCAGGATGGAGCTCAATCATGGAAAACTTTTGTCAAAGTTTCTAGAACTTTAGCACCTACTGGGCATGCCCAGCATAGCACCAACCCTGCATCCAGCAGGGGTCACCCTTTAGTCTTCTTTTTTCCGCGCAGCAGTAACCACACGGGTTAA
The DNA here is from genome assembly GCF_901001135.1 of Rhinatrema bivittatum. Lineage (NCBI taxonomy): Eukaryota > Metazoa > Chordata > Amphibia > Gymnophiona > Rhinatrematidae > Rhinatrema > Rhinatrema bivittatum. The sequence goes on along the minus strand of NC_042627.1, from coordinate 81,491,417 downwards.
GGAGCTCTTCAGAGATTCCTGACAGGAATTTTCCTCACGGAATTACTAAAAACTTTCATACCCCACAGGGGTTCCTCCTTCGAAATTTTAACTCCTCGTTACTCTGGTAAGTTTTTTACCCGGTTTCGATCGATTCACGTCGAGTTTGGCCCTCGCGGCCTACTGGCCGTCGACCATACCGTGGCTAAATTTTTCAAAGGCCATGGCGTCTGGGTTCCCTTGGTGCCCGGACTGTACTCGTACTATGTCCATTACAGACCCGCATAAAGTCTGTGTAATGTGTCTCGGGTGCAAGCATGAAGTCCTGACTTGCACGAAATGTGCCTTAATGACACCAAAAGGTCGCAAGGCCAGAATGGAGAAAATGGAACTTCTCTTCCGTTCTCAAACTCCGACACAGTCTACTGCATCAACGTCGTCTGAACCGGCACAGTCCACTTCACGCCAGTATCAGCCACCGGTTGGTGACTGTCCGGCGTCGACGACTTCTCTGCCTTCAACTACCTCTACTCCCCCTCAGGACCGAGGGGCTCGTAGAGAGAAACATCGGCATCGACAGCACAAGTCTCGGACCATCGAGGAAGGAAAATCTTCGACCTCACCATCATCCGAGCCGCCATCAAAGAAATCCAATCTAAAAAAGGCACGGACCCTTTCTGCGACCGGGTCACCGAGGCAACCGTCACCCGGACAGGTATCGGGAGCCACTATTCTGCCTTTAACGGTGGTCCCTCCGGCTATGCCTCTGCCTCCTCCTTTCCTTCCGGAGCCGGGGCTGCTTGCTCCAGGTCTCCGTGAAGAACTGGACCAGATGGTTCAGGAGGCCATCGATAAGGCAATGCACAGACTCCAAGTTCCTCCTCCACCGAAACTGGTGCCGATTGTGAAACTGACCACAGATCCAATTCCGGCAGCACTGGCACCGCTGCTCTCGAAGAAGGAAGTGCTTATAGCTGTTTTTCCACCGATGGATCCTGGGTCACCGATTGCTCCGGTGCCTTCCCTGCTTACCCTGTCATCGGGAGGGGAAACACCGTTCCACATTCCTCCATCAGGAGTTCTTCCGATACCTCAACCTTCGATGCCGATGCGCCCATCAGTGCCACCGATCCATCCATCGATGCCCTCGATGCCTGCACTAGTGCCTCCAGCACTTCCCTCGATGCCTTTGGAACCTACACCGGGACCTTCAGGAATACCATCGTCACGTCCTTCTCAGGCTCCTAGAGGGGCAGGTCCTGATCCCTATGACACCTGGACTGACGATTCTTCTCAAGACACCGATGACTTGCCATCGCCACCTTCTCCTACTGAAAGCAGGAGAAATTCATAAATTTTGTGAAGGAAATGTCTGAATTGGTTCCCTTCCAATTGTAGACTGAACAAGATGACAGGCATCAAATGATGGAGCTGTTACAATTCCTGGATGCTCCCAAGGAAATAACCTCCATCCCTTTTCACCAGGTTCTTTTGGATCTCCTCAAAAAGAACTGGGAACACCCTGGTTCTGTTGCTCCAGTCAACAGAGAAGCTGATACCACTTATTTGGTCCAGTCAGCCCCAGGATTCCAGAAACCTCAGCTGGATCACCAATCTGTGGTTGTAGAATCTGCCCAAAAAAGGGCAAAAAGATCAAAACCCCACTCTTCCTTTCCCCCAGGTAAGGAACAGAAATTCCTGGATGCCATTGGCCGGCGTGTCTTCCAGTGATCGATGCTTATCTCTCGGATCTCCTCCTACCAGCTATATATGACCCAGTACAACAGGGTCTTATTCAAGCAGATACAGGACTTTGCAGAGTCCCTGCCTCAGCAATTCCAAGAACAACTTCTAATCTTAGTACACAAGGGTTTTAAGGCAGGAAAGCATGAAATAAGATCTTCTTATGATAGCTTTGACACCGCTTCCAGGGTATCTGCAACTGCTATTTCGGCAAGAAGATGGGCCGGACTTGTGCCCTGAAGTACAAGACAGATTATCTGATCTGCTCTGCATAGGAGACAATCTATTTAGGGAACAGATTCAGCGGATGGTGGCGGAACTCAAGGACCATCATGAGACCCTTCACCAGCTCTCTCTGATGCCCTCTGAGTATTCCTCCAAACAGCCTTTCAGGAAGGATACTAAAGTCATTCTTCCGTCCAAAAAAGTCCTATCCACCACAGTCTAGAACTCGTTCCATGAGACCTTTCCAAAAGGCCCAGTCTCGTCAACCTCGTAAACAAAAGCTGCAAGCAGCTCCTCAGCCGGGCCCTGCTTCCGTTTGACTCCTGCATAGAGAGCAGCAGCCAGTTTCCACTGCCTCAGATACCAGTGGGAGGTCGATTATGCCATTTTAACAACAGGTGGCACACAATCACCTCAGACCAGTGGGTCCTTACCATAATCTCTCAAGGTTATCGCCTGAACTTTCTCTCCATTACACCGGACTCCCCACCTCTACCGGCGTGGAGAACATCTGACCACTCACTACTCCTGGAGCAGGAGGTCTCCCCTCCTCCTCCAGTCCAGAGCAATAGAACCAGTACCTTACTCTCAACAAGGCCTAGGATTCTATTCCCGGTACTTTCTTTTTTTTTAATTTATAAGATTTTTATTAACCGGCAAAACAGGAACATACAAAGTAGTGCACCATCTCGGGATATACATCCAAAAACACATATAGAAACTGCTGACAAAATTCCCAACATAGCACACAGTACAAGAACAAACAAGCCAGTATACACTTTTGTGCTTAAAGCCCTTTAACTTCCCCCCATTCCCCCCCCCCCGAACTTCTCATTAAGTCCACATATATTGACCACCTGTGTATAGCTGCAGAGATGGGGAACCCCATTACGCAAGAACCAGACTGGGGCAGTATCTCCAAACAGTTAGAGGCTATGGGCCATTGTTCATATAAAGACCATATTTTCTTAAATTTGGACAGGGTTTTGTGTTTATATGCTGTTATTTTCCCCAAAGTATGGGTCGCTATCATAAGTTTGTGTATATCCTGAATACAAGGCATCTGTGGATCTTTCCACAATCGGGCAAGGGCCCCTCGCGCTACAGTCACAGTATATTTAATAAAAACGTTTTGGTGTCTGGAATAATCTGGATTGTCTTTATTGAGTAAGGCCTGGGCAGGTGTGAGAGAGATTGGCCTTCCTAAGACTACTGTTAACCAATCCGATATGGAAGCCCAATAAGATTGTAATTTAGGACACTCCCACCACAGATGGAAAAAAGTACCAACACCATGGCAAAGTTTCCAGCACTGTTGAGAATGGGTTGGTTGAATGCGGTGCAATCTCGCCGGAGTCCAATACCACCGAAATAACATCTTGTACCCATTTTCTATATGAGCAGCGGAGATTAGACCCTTCTCCAGCGAATGAGAGAGGCGCTTCCATTCGTCCAACGTCCATGAGATGCCCAAATCCCTCTCCCACGCTGTGATATGTAATGCAGGAGTTGAGGGGACACCCACTATTAGGTTATAAAGTTGTGATATATGCCGACGAACCTTGGGAGCCTGCAGACACAACGCTTCAAAAGAAGACGTACTCATGTGGATAGTTCCTATCTTGAGAGTATGTGTCATAAAATGACATGTTTGTAAATAAAAGTAGTAGTCTCGGGAGTCCAAGTTATAACGTTCTTGTAGGATAGGAAATGAAACAAGGCCCCCCGGTTCCCACAAGTGTGCCACCTTGGTTATGCCCAGCGATTGCCAACGGGAAGCTCTCCGTGAGTGCCCAAGCATGTGTGAAAGCTTGGTGGTGGAACAAATGTGTACTAGAAAAGACGACACTGTTATTCACCAAAACTTTCCGCCACCTGTTCCACACGTCCAACGTCGCTTGTACAGTCTCGGGGAGGGTGGGCATCGGACTCCAGGTGGTTCTGTGTTGCCACAAAAGAGCGGATAAAGGGAGACCACCCACTAACTCCTGTTCTAACTGCACCCAGGGCTTTACTAACTGAGAATTGTTCCATTCCACTGCAGCCTTCAAATGTGCCGCTCCGTGGTATCCCAATAAGTATGGCATCCCCATCCCTCCTTGAGATTTAGGGAAGTATAAGAGTGTCCTTTTAATCCTAGGCTGTTTAGCCTTCCACAAAAATTTAAACAACCTGCCTTGCCACTTATTAATCAATTTGGTAGGCACCACAATGGGTAAGGTCTGGAAAAGATATAGAAGTCTGGGTAAAATGTTCATCTTTATGATGGCTAGGCGCCCCAACCACGAAATGTGGTAACGATCCCATTCCTCCAGCTCTTTATAAATTTTTATTAACAGGGGGGGATAATTAAGCCGGAAGAGATCTTTATGACTGCCAATGTAGATTCCCAAGTATTTCAATTTCCCATTGGCCCATTTAAATGGATGCAATTTTTTAAGCTGGTCCACTAGCGAGACAGGGATAGTTATATTTAGCAATTCAGATTTGTCCCAGTTTATTTTAAAACCGGACACGTCACTGAAAGACTTCATCTCTTCCGTAAGTGCCGCAAGAGAAGCTTTGGGGTTAGTAATTGTGAACAGAATGTCGTCCGCAAAAAGGGACATTTTAGAATAAAAGGACCCCACTCCCAACCCATGGATATTGGTATTAGCTATAATATGTTGTGTAAAGGGTTCCAAAAATAGGGCAAGTAGCAGGGGAGATAGAGGACACCCCTGGCGAGTGCCCCGTCCCACGTTAAAGGGAGAAGAATAACCCCCATTGATTTTCAAGCATGCTTGAGGCGCCTCGTACAATTTCGTGACCCAACAAATAAATCTCTCGCCAAACTGGAAAGCTTTCATCGTTTGAAACAGAAAGGGCCAGTGGACCAGGTCAAAAGCTTTTTCAGCATCGATCGCCAAAAGAGCCAAAGGGATACGCTCCACACGAGCCAGCCCTATGAGATCAATGATTTTCCTAACATTGTCCGATGCCATTCTGCCTGGTATAAACCCCGATTGATCCGAATGTATAATTTGAGGGAGATAATTGTTTAGCCTATTTGCCAAGATTTTCGCTAATATTTTCATATCTAAATTTATGAGTGAAATAGGTCGGTAAGAACCACAATTAGTAGGGTCCTGTCCGGGTTTCACCAGTAGAGTCACCCCAGCTAAGTTAGCACCAGTGGAAAGGGATAGGTCACCCTGTAGGGCATTAAAGAGTTTTACTAATAAGGGGGTTATCAATCCAATAAACTTTTTATAAAAGGCAGCCATAAACCCGTCTAGCCCTGGGGATTTCCCCATTTTCAAATGTTTTATAGCCCAGGTAACTTCGGCTGGGGAAATATTACGATCTAAAAATTCCTGGATGGACAGTGAAATGGCCGGAAGCGAGGTTTGAGATAAATAAGAATCTATCTTTTCCAATTCGATTTGTCCTTCAGCTGTATATAAAGCAGAATAAAACCTTATAAATCTCTTCCTGATTTCTGTATTAGATGTGACCATATTACCACGCTCATCCTTTATTTTAATGATATTATTCTGCATTTGTTGAGTTTTAAGCTTTCTAGCTAATTGTTTTCCTGCTTTATTTCCCCCTTCATAATACAATTGTCTCCTAGCAAAAGTCCTTGAAAAAATAGTTAACTCACGCCTCTCCGATCACATTGAACAAAACAATATTCTCCCATCCACCCAACATGGTTTCAGGAAGCACTTAAGTACTGAAACATTGCTGCTCTCCCTACACGATACACTAATTAGAGGAACCGGCACAGGATCCTCTTATCTGATTGCCATGCTCGACATCTCTGCTGCGTTCGACACAGTGAATCACGATGTCCTCCTCAACATCCTCAGGAGTATCGGGATCACTGGAATTGCCCTCGCCTGGATACAATCGTATCTTCAAAATCGCTTTTATACTGTTTTAATGGATAACAATGAATCTGACCCCATCAGTCTTCCCCAAGGTGTACCCCAAGGTTCCTCCCTCTCCTCTACCCTCTTTAATATATACATGCTTCCCCTTACCACTCTCCTCACTAACCTTCACATCAAGCATTTCATTTATGCTGACGATGTGCAACTCATATTCCCTTTCACTGACTCTCTCCAAACTGCTCTACTAAACTGGGAATCCTGTCTTTCCTCTATCAACCAACTCCTCAATGACATGCAACTGGCTCTAAATCCCAACAAGACTGAGCTATTAATCATATCTAACAGGACTACGCTCCCAGACATCCCACCTGCATACTCTTCCACCGCTTTCCCATCGCACACTCGCAACTTAGGTGTCCTTATTGATAATCATCTTACCTTTAAACCATTCATTAAATCCATCTTAAAGGAATGCTACTTTAAGCTCCAAACCATAAAAAAACTCAGACCACTGCTACATTTCTCTGACTTCCGTACTGTACTCCAGGCTATCATTTTGTCTAAGGTAGACTATTGTAACGCACTCTTTCTTGGCATTCCTGCAACACACACCAAGCCGTTACAACTTTTACAAAACGCCGCCGCTAGGATACTATCAAATTCAAAAAAAAGAGACCATATCACCCCCACACTTATTGAACTCCATTGGCTCCTTATTCACTCTCGAATTCTGTATAAAACCCTCTCCATCATCCATAAAAGTCTCTTAAACTCCAACCTTAATTGGATCAACCCCCCCTCCTCCCCCGTACCTCGAATAGACCCACCCGTACAGCCCTACAAGGAACCCTACGTGCCCAATCTATCAAATCTTTCAAACTCTCCTCCACTATAAGCAGAGCTTTCTCTCTCGCCGGCCCCTCTATATGGAACTCCCTACCTCATGATATACGCCTGGAGACATATACTCCCACTTAAAAAAAAAAAACTGAAAACTTGGCTCTTCCAGCAAGCCTACCCCTTGTCACCCCCTATTACATAATACTCCCCTGCTTGACTAAGAATTGACTAAGAGTTGCCTCAATGACTAAGAATTCATGTCTAAGAATTTGCCTTTATGCCCAATGATTTTTGTATTTTGTTCGGTGCTAGTTATGTATAGCTATGTTTATAGTTCCTGTTATACCTATTTATAGATTCTATTGCACCTATTTATTGTCTTATTGACTCTGCAATGCCTAGTCAGTTTTTTCCTCTCTCCCAGTTTAGCCGTTTTCTTCTCAGTTACATGTAAGGGCTCTGCCCAAAAGTTAATTTGTAATTTGCATTTTCTCTGTTATATGTAAGGGCTCTACCCAATAGTTCCTGTTTTTTGTAAACCGATGCGATGTGCGAACGGATATCGGTGTAGAAGAGACTTTAAATAAATAAATAAATAAATAAATAAATAGTGAGCGTTAGCTTATGTGCTATCTGGGCGGTTTCCAGTTTTTCCAACTGTGCCCTCAGTCTGTCCATCTCCTCCATGATTGTGGGAGCTCCAGACCTTTGATGTTGCAAACCTAAGCTATGTAAAAGTTGTAAAATATCTGTTTTGACTTTATTGCGTTCTTTTTTTAAATATGCCCCTCTGGCTATGAACTTGCCTCGGAGTACTGCCTTTAAGCAGTCCCACAGCGTCATAGGAGATATTTCAGCCGTGTCATTGAGCTCTAGGTACTCCTGTATCACCATGTGTAGCTGTTGCACAAAAGAATCATCATCCAACAAGCTCTCATTTAACTTCCAGTATTGGAGGCCTTTATCATAGGAACTGAGCGCTACCTGACAAAGTATAGGACCATGATCGGACCAGGTAATGGGCCCCAATGTCGGATTTTCTACTAAATTAACACAGCTTTTAGAGATTAGAAAAACATCAATCCTGGAATATGTCTGGTGTACTTTGGAATAAAACGTGTAACCTTTGCCCTTAGGAGTCCAGCATCGCCAAATATCTATCAGGTGCCACTGGGATACAAAGGATTTAAAAAGTTTACGATCAGTACCAGAAGAAGTAGCGCTACCTCTAGAGTTGTCCAAATGTGGATTGAGGGTAAGATTAAAGTCTCCCCCTACCACTAAATGCCCCTCAGTGTATTGCTCTATCAATTGGCTGATATGATGGAGAAATAGCCCCTGACCAGAGTTAGGAGCATATATATTAACTAAAGTAAACTTTTCCCCTCCAATATTAATAATAAGAATTAAATATCTGCCCTCGGGGTCTTTGTAGCAGGCCACCTCCTCATACATTACATCCTTGGAGATTAGAATTCCAACCCCTAAGTATTTATGGGTGAGGGGTCTGGCTGCCCAATATTGTGCAGGGTACGCCTGATGTTTCAAGAGAGATTCGTAGCGTTTTTTTAAATGCGTCTCCTGAAGGAAAATAGAGGCATTATAATGTAACAATTCAGAATAAAGACAGTGCCTTTTATATGGTGAGTTCAGGCCCTTAACATTAAGGGACAATAGCGTCAGCAAAACCATGACTGACCCTGAATACTGTCCAATACCACCGCTCCCTCTATGGGGAGAACAGCCACTGGTCTACCGCAGTGCATTACAGTACCCACATTCCCAATAGTAACCATTGAAACCCCCTCGTTGTTGTTAGAGTGGTGGATCACCATAGTTATTCTGAGAAGTTCCCCCATTCCCAAACCCCCTCCCCCCTCCCGCTCTACCCTTATCCCCTCCATTTGGTATGCAACCAGCATCCAAATTAGCTTCTGAAGGGAGGAAGAAATCATCCCCGTGAGACTGCATTTCCAATCCAACCAACTATTAAAGTTAAACAACAATGTTTACAAGAAATTTCCCTTTATGAATGTCAAACCCTTATATCGGATATAGAAAAAACCATCCAATGATACCGTGTACCCATATCACCAGTAGTACCCCCATATCGCTTACAGAGTCCAGACTCTCAAGTCTTTGCATGCTGGGGGGCAGAAAGGTCTGCATTGCATCTCAGCCTTTTATCCCCTTTCTGCACCCGTTGCCATTTTGGATATTCCTCACGTCAAGCAGTTGCTTGTGGCACCGTTTTGAACTGTTCAAAGCCAAGAAGCCTGCATTGTGGAGGAGGGTTGCCGCTTCCGATAAAGATTTGGTACGGTGAGTCTCACCCTTCAAGGCGAAGCTCAAGCCGAAGGGGTACAGCCATCGATATCTGATATTTTCATCCCTCAGCAGTTTGGTAACAGGTTGCATTTCCTGGCGTCTCTTAACAGTGATGGGAGATAAATCAGCAAACACCATTATGGCTTCCCCCTGCCATTGCCACGTGGCCTGCTTCCTCGCAATACTCAGTAGCTGTTCTTTTTTATGGAAGTCATGAAAACATGCGAGGAGGTCTTTAGGCTTGTTACCGACTCGGGGTCCCATGACCCTATGGGCTCGGTAGATTTTTATATCGCTGTCCATATCACCAGTGGGCCGTGGTGAATCAGACGCGAGCAGCATAGTACAAATTTGTTGGACCACCGATATACAGTTTTGGTTCTCTGGGGACTCTGGCACGCCGCAAAACCGTAAGTTGTTCCTTCGTGAGCAGTTTTCAAGGTCCTCCAATTTTTCATTTATCCGCTCCACGTCCGCCTGAGTGCGCGACTGATTTTCCCGAAATTTTTTTAACATGGTCCTCGGTGGCGTCCACTCGGGTTTCCAGTTCAAAAATACGGCGGCCATGTTCGGCCAGCTCACCCTTGAGCTCTTCGATCGACTCCATGATGTCCCTCGTGTTCGAGGTAAGTTCCCGTTTTATTTCGGAGAACCAGCTTTTCATTTCTACTTTAGTTGGCAGTACCCCGTCATCGACTCCTGCCGGAGCCTCCTGATTTGCCGTCCTGGTATCAGCCATCTCCTGCTCCGCCATCTCGTCTCCCTGTGTAGGCCTGTGCTCCACCTCCAGTTTTTGGTAAGAATATTTGCGAAAATCAATTTGTTTTCGCCTCGTAGTCATCCGGGCGGGATGGAGCAGCGATATTAATCACTTTAGAGCGAGGTAACAAGTCGGATGGTATGATATCGCAGGGATTCTTAGTAAGGTTCGAGGAGCTCACGAATTAAGCAGCCATCTCCGAGGGTGACGTCACTTCCTCCTATTCCCGGTACTTTCTAATCCCCAAAAAATCAATAGGCATTCGTCCAATTCTGGACCTAAGTGCCCTCAACACGTACCTCCACTGAGAAAAGTTCAAGATGGTAACCTTGGGTTCCCTCCTTCCTCTTCTGCATAGAGGAGACTGGCTCTGCTCTCTCGATCTCCAAGATGCATACACGCACATTGCGATAAATCCATCTCATCGCAGGTTCCTGAGATTTCTAGTAGGCCCCAAGCACTATCAATGCCGAGTTCTCCCATTCGGCCTGGCATCTGCACCACGAGTTTTCACCAAGTGCCTCGTAGTAGTAGCAGCCTTCCTCAGAACTCAAGGTGTTCACGTCTACCCCTATCTAGACGATTGGTTGATCAGGGCTCCCACTCAACAACCTGCTCTGTTGTCCCTACGTCTTACTTTATACACTCTGATTTCGCTAGGATTTCTCGTCAAAAATGCAAAATTCTGCTTAGTCCCATCTCAAACTTTATCATTCATAGGGGTAGAATTGGACACCTTGCAGGCAAAGGCAATTGGTTGCCTTTCTGCCTCGACAACGAGCTCTCACTCTCATCTCTCTCGCACACCAGCTACAGTCTCCGCGCCGCACGACTGCATGCCACTTCCTCATCCTACTGGGACACATGGCGTCTTCAGTACAGGTTATCCCAATGACCCGCTTGGCCATGAGAGTCATGCAGTGGATGCTAAGGTCACAATGGACTCAATCCGTCCAACCTCTATCAACCACTGTCCACATCACAGACTCACTCCATCAGTCTCTAGCCTGGTGGAAAAATCAGATCAATCTCCTCCAAGGCCTGCCCTTCCAGGCTCCAGACCCTCAAATAATTCTCACCACCAATGCTTCCAATCTCGGCTGGGGAGCCCATGTGGCCGATTTGCAAACACAAGGAACTTGGTCTCCAGAGGAAGTCAAACACCAAATCAATTTCCTGGAGCTTCGAGCAAACAGATATGCTCTCAGGGTATTTCAGGATCGCCTTTCCAATCAGGTCATCCTGATTCAGACGGACAACCAGGTGGCCATGTGGTACATCAACAAACAGGGAGGGACGGGCTCCTTCCTACTGTGTCAGGAAGCTGCGCAGATATGGGCGGAGGCCCTCTCCCACTCGATGTACCTCAGGGCCACCTATTTGCCGCGAGTGGACAATGTGTTGGTGGACAACCTAAGTTGCGCTTTCCATCCGCACGAGTGGTCCCTCAACCCCTCAGTAGCGGACGCAATATTCCAAAGTCGGGGTCATCCTCGCATAGACCTCTTTGCGTCACCTCAAAACCGCAAGGTAGAGAACTCGCAGCCAACACTCACATCCAAGAGATGCGTTCTCCCTCTCATGGGCAACCGGTCTCCTATATACATTCCCTCCACTTCTCTCAAAGACTCTGGTGAAGTTACTTCAGGACAAAAGATGCATGATCCTGATAGCACCTCACTGGCCTCGCCAAGTGTGGTATCCAGTACTTCAAGATCTCTCCATTCGCAGGCACATTCCCTTGGGAATGAACCCGCTTCTGATCACTCAGAACGGCGGGTGCCTACGCCACCCCAATCTTCAAGCTTTGTCCCTGCCGGCCTGGATGTTGAAAGGTTAATTCTTCAGCCACTGATCCTTTCGGAGCCAGTTTCCCGTGTCCTGATTGCTTCACGGAAGCCTTCCACGAGAAAGTCTTACCTATACAAATGGAACAGTTTAAGTCATGGTGTTCTTCTCAATCCCTTTTACCTGTTCCACCACGAAGTTTCTAGACTATCTCTGGCACTTGTCAGAATCAGGTCTAAAAACTTCCTCAATCAGAATGCATGTCAGTGCGGTGGCCGCCTTCCATAAAGGTGTCAGGGATGTTCCTATTTCAGTACAAGCCCTCGTAACACATTTTCTGAAAGGCTTGCTTCACCTCAAGCCTCCACTGTGTCCTCCGGCCCCTTCTTGGGACCTCAATCTGGTTTTGGGTCGGCTCATGAAACCACCATTCGAGCCTCTCCAATCCTGTGATCTTCGCTATCTCACATGGAAAGTAATTTTTCTTTTGCCAATAACATCTGCTCGCAGAGTTAGTGAGTTACAGGCCCTAGTTACCTATCTGCCTTACACTAAACTTCTGCAGGACCAGGCAGTACTCCGCACTCACCTTAAGTTCTTACCTAAGGTATCATCGGAGTTTCACATTAATCAATCCATTATACTACCTACCTTCTTTCCCAGGCCTCACTCCAATCCAGGAGAACAGGCTCTGCATACCCTTGACTGCAAACGGGCTCTTGCCTTCTATCTAGACCGTACAGCTGCCTACACAAAAAGCACTCGTTTGTCTCTTTCCATTCCATCAAATTGGGGCAGCCTGTGGGTAAGCAGACTCTCTCCTCCTGGTTAGCGAACTGCATATCCTTTTGCTATCAGCAAGCATTCCGCTTCAAGACCATGTTAAAGCACACTCTGTGAGGGCCATGGCGACTTCAGTAGTGCACCTACGCTCGGTGCCGCTTCCTGACATTTGCAGGGCTGCTACCTGGAGTTTTCTCCATACCTTTACAGCCCATTATTGCTTAGACAAGGCCGAAAGACAAGATTCTATCTTCGGCCAGTCTGTCTTGCGAAACCTTTTTACAACTTGATGTACCAACACCCTTCCTCCTGCCCATTAGGGTTCAGGATGCCATCTACCAAATTCCACCCCAGTCTTTGTGCCTATTGCACATCTTGGGTACATTTGGTGCATTTCTCGGACATCCTCAGCTTGGTACTCACCCATATGCGAGGATTACCATCCTGCTTGTCCTGTGAGAAAGCAAATGTTGCTTACCTGTAACAGGTGTTCTCACAGGACAGCAGGATGTTAGTCCTCACGAAACCTGCCCGCCACCCCGCGGTGTTGGGTTCGTTACGTTTTCTTATTTTATTTTTCGGCACTTCCTGTAGCTTTAAACAAAACTGAAGGGGGAACCTTGGCTGCAGGTTTAGTGCCATGCTGGTCATGCACAGTAGGTGCCAGTCAAAGTTCTAGAAACTTTGACAAAAGTTTTCAGTGATTGGGTTCCATTCTGATGATGTCACCCATATGTGAGGCCTAACATCCTGCTGTCCTATGAGAACACCTGTTACAGGTAAGCAACTCTGCTTTCTCTCTTCGCCTGTCTTATCAATGTTTTATACTTAACTTGACAATGCTTATGCTTTATCCTATTTTCTTCAGATGGATCCTTCTTCCAATTTTTGAAGGATTTTGTTTGGCTAAAATAGCCTCTTTCGCCTCACCTTTTAACCATGCCGATAATTGTTTTGCCTTCCTTCCACCTTTCTTAATGTGTGGAATACATCTGGACTGCGTGTCTAGGATTGGATTGTATTTTTAAACAATGTCCATGCCTGTTGAACACTTAACTTTTGCAGACACACCTTTCAGTTTTTTTCTATTTTCCTCATTTTATCAGTTTCCCTTTTGAAAATTTAGTGTTAGAGTTGTAGATTTACTTATTGTCCCCCTTCCAGTTATTAGCTTAAATTTGATCATGTTATGATCACTATTGCCAAGTGGCCCCACCACTGTTACCTCTCTCACCAAATCCTGCGTTCCACTAAGAATTAAATCTAAAATAGCTCCCTGTATATTAGCACTGCAAGTAATTTCTTTTACATTTATTTCATGCAAATTTTTTCATGATACGTACGATGTTTTCATCAAAATGATTTGCTTCTAATAGTTATATTTTAAGATAAATTATTCCATAATTTTATCAATTAACAAGTCTCTATTTCTAATAGTTGGTTAACATATTAGAATTATGCACTTACAATTCACAATCAAAACACAAATTGTATGTAACACTTGGAAGTGATAGTAATACTATATCTCTGGCAATGACAATTTTCTGAAAGGGTCATAGAAGACTTATGCTCTTACAAGGAAGACAAATCCCCAGTTTGCTGAGCACTTTTAATATGATCCCACTTACAAGATACTGTAACTTGATATATTTATAAATAAAAAATTCTGATACTTATCAGGATGTTATCTCTTAAGGTGAATGATGTGTTGCTCCAAAATCAGATGGATGAATGGTGTAGGATGAGGTGGGGGAAGAACTGGGAGACACTTCTTAACCAGATTTGTATTATCACTTGAAGTATGCATGCATATTGTATCAAATTTAAAAGTTAACACAAATGTAATTATTTTAACTCAATATTCATGTTAGCATATTTCATTTACTACAAAATTCATTCACATTTTCACACTCATTTAATAAAAAAGATTCCACTTACGGTAAAGAAAGCATCTGTTTTTCTATCATTCATCAGCGTTACCATTTCTCTGTACCCAAGCATAAAGACCTGTAGTTTATCTTGAAATCATTGCATGCTGAGTGGAATAGACAACTTTTTTTTTTTTTTACTGGCTAAAGATGAACCTATCATGTGACATCCATAGATGTGGAATACAAAGAGGATTTCAAAAGGAGAAGACTGGAATATCTGGTGGTGACAGACAGATAATGTGTACCCAGAATGCTTAGCAATTCATGAATGCTTTAAAAGTATCATAGAAACATAGTGAATGACAGCAAAAAAAAAAAAAAAAAAATCAATTGCTCATCCAGTCTTCTCAGTTGAGCTGCTTCTCTGGTTTTCTATCACTGAGTAGATGAGAAGATAACTTTCCATATGCAAACCAACACAAACTTTCACACTGAATTCTGGCAGTGAAGCCTTAACTGATCCCTCAATGCTGCGCTCGCCATTGGAGACATGTTCAAAAACTGTTACACTGCATCACCTCTGCTCCTAGGCCATTTCAACTCCATTATCATCCTTTTTTGATTTCAACAATACCAATACTTTAATTCAACACCAAGGCCCCATTTTATGTCTTATTTCTAAGTTTTGTAATAATCGTATTTAAAAAATGTATATTCCATTATATTCAACTTTTGCTGTCCTCAACAGATTACAACAAAACATTTAATTTAAATAAAGACACACATATACAATATATCACACTATACACACATGGGATAGGTGGCGATGTCCTTTCGTGGATTGCAAACTGGCTAAAAGACAGGAAACAGAGAGGAGGATTAAATGGACAATTTTCTCAGTGGAAGGGAGTGGACAGTGGAGTGCCTCAGGGATCTGTATTGGGACCCTTACTTTTCAATATATTTATAAATGATCTGGAAAGAAATATGACGAGTGAGATAATCAAATTTGCAGATGACACAAAATTGTTCAGAGTAGTTAAATCACAAGCAGATTGTGATAAATTGCAGGAAGACCTTGTGAGACTGGAAAATTGGGCATCCAAATGGCAGATGAAATTTAATGTGGATGTGCAAGGTGATGCATATAGGGAAAAATAACCCATGCTATAATTACACAATGTTGGGTTCCATATTAGGTGCTACAACCCAAGAAAGAGATCTAGGTGTCATAGTGGATAACACATTGAAATTGTCGGTTCAGTGTGCTGCGGCAGTCAAAAAAGCAAACAGAATGTTGGGAATTATTGAAAGGGAATGGTGAATAAAACGGAAAATGTCATAATGCCTCTGTATCGCTCCATGGTGAGACCGCACCTTGAATACTGTGTTCAATTCTGGTCGCCGCATCTCAAAAAAGATATAATTGCGATGGAGAAGGTACAGAGAAGGGCTACCAAAATGATAAGGGGAATGGAACAGCTCCCCTATGAGGAAAGACTAAAGAGGTTAGGACTTTTCAGCTTGGAGGAGAGACGACTGAGGGGGGATATGATAGAGATGTTTAAAATCATGAGAGGTCTAGAACGGGTAGATGTGAATCTGTTATTTACTCTTTCGATAGTAGAAAGACTAGGAGGCACTCCATGAAGTTAGCATGGGGCACATTTAAAACTAATTGGAGAAAGTTCTTTTTTACTCAATGCACAATTAAACTCTGGAATTTGTTGCCAGAGGATGTGGTTAGTGCAGTTAGTATAGCTGTGTTTAAAAAAGGATTGTATAAGTTCTTGGAGGAGAAGTCCATTACCTGCTATTAAGTTCACTTAGAGAATAGCCACCTCCATTAGCAATCTTATGGCCTGGATTGGCCACTATTGGAAACAGGATGCTGGGCTTGATGGACCCTTGGTCTGACCCAGTATGGCATTTTCTTATGTTCTTATACAACATACATAAGCATATAATAAAAAAGAAAATTGGTTCTTACCTGCTAATTTTCGTTCCTATAGTACCAAGGATCAGTCCAGAGAATTGGGTTGTGTATCCCTACCAGCAGGTGGAGTCAGAGAACAATTAGAACTTTGGGCACTGCTACATAACGAGAGTGCCACCTGCAGTCCCTCAGTATTGACCTGTATCCAAGCCAAACAACCAAAACTAACGGGCGAAGGGGCGACCGAAAATCACTGTCCCCCACTTCGCCCCAAGGAAACAACATGAGTAAATAAATAGTTAGGAAAAAACTGCTCCAACAACCGTAATCTGGAAAAAAGGAGCTCTATGAAAAACTAGGCAAATTGTAGCCAACACAGTCTTTCGGTAACTGAAGTAAGGGGTAGGCCTCTTGACTGATCCTTGGTACTATAGGAACGAAAATTAGCAGGTAAGAACCAATTTTTTTTCCCCTATATGTACAAGGATCAGTCCAGAGAAGTGGGATGTACCCAAGCCACCCTACACTGGGCGGGAACCCGAAAGACCCGCACGTAGAACACTTGCACCAAAGGACGCCTCATCAGAGGCCTTAACGTCCAAGCGATAATGCTTAGTAAATGTGTGCAAAGAGGACCACACCGCCGTCCGGCAGATCTCCTGAGCTGATAGCAACTGACACTCCGCCCAGGAAAGTAGCCTGAGCCCTGGTGGAATGAGCTCGGAGACCCAAAGGCACTTGGCGGCCGCGGACCAAGTATGCTGAAGTAATAGTCTCTTTAATCCATCGAGAAATGGTCGCTTTAGATGCCTTGTCCCCTTTCTTTGCACCCCCGAAAAGAATGAACAAATGATCGGAGCATCCGAAGTCATTGGTAACCCTTAGATAACGCAATAAGACCCGACGCACATCCAAAAGAAGAAGATCCTTGTCCTGAGGTGATCCCCTGGAACCCTGCGGGAACTCTGGAAGCTCCACTGTCTGATTAACATGAAAGGCCAAAACCACCTTAGGAACAAAGGAAAAAACCGTGCGTAACGTCACCCTAGCATCGTGAATCTGCAAAAATGGGTCACGGTACGACAGGGCCTGCAATTCAGAAATCCGACGCGCCGAGCAAATGGCCACCAAGAACACAGTCTTCAAGGTTAGATCTTTCAGGGAAGCGGTGCGTAGAGGTTCGAAAGGAACGCCACAGAGCACACGCAATACAAGATTTAAACTCCAATCTGGACACACCGCACGGACGTGAGGTCGTAAATGTTTGACCCCCCCTTGAGAAATCGAACAATGTCAGCGTGTGCTGCAAGCGAACCACTGGCAAACTTTCCCCGCAAGGCTCCCAAGGCCGCTACCTAGACCCGAAGAGAATTGAACGCCAAACCCTTCTTGAGCCCTGATGCAGAAAATCCAGTACCAGAGAGACCTCGACCGTTAATCGCAAGAGCACTGATGACACCAGGTCTCAAAGAGCCTCCATACCCTCACATAGGCCAGGGAAGTGGAAGGACGTCTTGCCTGCAATAGAGTGGAAATTACTTGTTCAGAATAACCACTCAATCGTAAACATCGCCTCTCAAAAGCCAAGCCATGAGAGAGAAGCAATCCTCCCGATCCAAAAAGATGGGACCTTGACGAAGTAGATGCGGTAGATGAGCCAGCTGCAAGGGACCCTCTAGGATCAAGCGAATCAGATCCGCGAACAATGGGCGGCGTGGCCACTCTGGTGCCACCAGCACCACCCTTCCGGGGTGGAGTTCTATGAGACAGAGAAGCCGACTGATGAGAGGCCAGGGGGGAAAGGCATACAACAGAATCACTGTTGGCCAGGGGCACACCAGAGCGTCGAGTCCGACTGAGCCTTGTTCTTTTCGACAGCTGAAGAAGCGTTCTGTCTTCACATTCTCCCGCGTTGTCATCAGATCCAACTGTGGGATCCCCCCCATCTGGCACAAATGCGGTTCCATGCTTCGGGAGACAGTTCTCAATCTCCCGGGTCACGTTGTCACCTGCTGAGAAAATCTGCCTGCACGTTGTCCACGCCTGTGACATGCGATGCGGCAATTCCCCAGAGATGACGCTCCACCCAAGCGAACAGAAGACGTGCTTCGAGCGCCACCGCGGGACTTCTTGTCCTGCCCTGTCGGTTGATGTAGGCCACCGTCGTCGCATTGTTGGAGAACACTTGAACGATGCGTCCCTGAATCCAGGGTAGAAACGCTTGTAGGGCAAGATGTACCGCTCTTGTCTCAAGACGATTGATGGACCACGAGCCCTCTGTTGGACACCAATCCCTTGGGCGGATCTGGTGTCGCACACAGCTCCCCAACCTGACAGACTCGCATCGGTGGAGACTATCAGCCAATTCGCTGGGTTCAAATCCACCCCCTTCTCCAGATTGTCGCGCGAAAGCTACCATAACAGACTGGCTTTGGAAGCAGAGACAAAGGTTGGTGAAACTGTTCAGACACCAGACTCCACCGTGACAACAGTGCACGCTATTAGCAGACGTAAGTGGGCGAACGCCCACGGAACCAAGTTTAAGGTGGACGCCATGGATCCCAGCACTTGCAGATGATGCCACACAGTGGGTGTTTGTCTGAGAAGAAGTGCCTGTATCTGGTCCCGGTCCGACGCCAGAAAGGCTCTGCCTTGCAAGGTATTGAAAGGGGCTCCCAAATAGGTTAGCTCTTGGGTGGGTTCCAGGTGACTCTTCTGAAGATTGATGACCCATCCAAGCGATCTGAAGGTGAACATCACCATGCGAACCGATCTTTCGCAGTCCTCCCTGGTCTTGGCGCGAATCAGCCAGTCGTCCAAGTATGGATGGACCAGGATCCCCTGCTTGCGAAGGAAGGCTGCTATCACCACCATGACTTTGGTGAAAGTTCAAGGAGCCATCGCCAGACCAAATGGAAGGGCCTGAAACTGGAAGTGTTGTCCCAAGACCTTGAAGCGTAGAAACCTCTGGTGACATAGCTGTATCAGAATATGCAGATAAGCCTCCATAAGATCCAGGGACGCAAGGAACTCCCCTGTCTGAACAGCAGCCAGTACCATCCGCAGAGTTTCCAAGTGAAAACAAGAGATTCAGAGACAACGGTTTACCTTCTATAGGTCTAGGATAGGACGAAACGTGCCCTCCTTTTTGGGAACCACAAAGTAAACCGAATAACATCCCCGACCCTCTTCTGCCTCCGGAACCGGGACAATGGTCTGTAGCTGGATCAGGCGCTGCAGGGTCTCCCGTACCGCTTCCTGCGTGAGGCCACGCGGGACTCCATGAACACCTCCTGCACAGGACATGAAAGCTCTAGAGCGTAGCCTTCTCTGATCACCTCCAGGACCCAACGGTCTGAGATGATCCTTGCCCATTATGTGTAAAAGCTGGACAATCTGCCACAGACAGCTTCGATGATGGCATGGGGACTCGTGGCTTCATTGGGAGGGTTTACTACCTCCTGTCCCGAGGTGTCCAGAATCCCGGCCGGGACGACGACCCCCTCGAAAGGACTGTTGCTGTCCTGAGGTCTGCTTAGACGTGGAAGGTGAGGAATACCTGCCGGAACGAAATAGGTATGAATTCCGAAAACGCGGCCGCGAAGGAAACAACTTTCTGGTGGGCCTTTATCTTCAGGCAACTTATGCCCCTTAGATTCTCAGAGTAGCTTTACCAGCTGCTCCAATTCCTCACCAAACAGGAGCTTACCCTTAAAACGGGAGGTTACACAGCTGAGATTTTGAAGACAAATCCGCTGACCAATTGCGCAGCCACAGCATCGGCGCGCAGCCACTACAGAAACCATGCTGCGCGCTGAAGTTCGCACTAGATCGTAAGGCGCATCTGTTACATATGCGATGCCCGCCTTCAAACAAGCGCCCTCCAAGGCGGCACCACTGCCAGCTCCTGTAGTGGTGTTAGAGGCCTGAACCCAGCACAAACATGCCCTTTGCATGAGGCTGGCACAGATTGTGGCCCGAAGACTCAATGCAGCCACTTTAAAGACTCACTTCAACTGGATCTCCAGCTTACGGTCCTGCATATCTTTTAAAGCAGCAGCACCCGCTACCAGAATAGTGGTCTTTTTTGTCACGGCTGAAACCACCGCATCCACCTTCTGAATTTTCAGAAGATCCAAGACATCTGTTGAAAGAGGATAGAGCTTGGCCATAGCTCTGCCCACCTTGAGCCCCGCATCCGGTGAGTCCCACTCGCGGGTCACCAGCTTGCAAACCTTTTTAAGCAGTGGAAAGGACGAAGTGGGCCCCCGTATTCCGTCAAGAACCGGATTAACCCCATCACTATCTGATTCTTCCTGAGAGATCTTAAGCCCCAGAACTTCCAACACTTGGGGAATAAGGGGTCGTAGTTCCTCCCGCTTAAAAAGGCGGACCACGCTGGGATCATCCCCTTCTGTGGGTGGCAAATCATCATCTGTAGCATCTTGATCAGGGTTCCCAAGATCAGGAACCAAATCTGGAACCTGAGCCAAACCTGGATCTGGAACTCCAGAGCATGGGGGCTGGGTCTGCGGCCCCTGTGGACCATCACTTCCCCCGCGGGCCTGCTGTTCCTCGAGTCGACCCTTCTTGAGTGGTGGCTTGGAAAGACCCACTGACTGAATTTGCCTCCTGAAGCCCGCCTGCTTTCTGGCCAGGAAAGCCTGGTGCATTAACAAGACAAACTCCGGCGAAAATCCCTCCGGGTCTCCATCTGCTGGAATGGGATCCTGAGGAGCCGGTTCACTCAGTCCCCCAGTGCTGTCGTCCGCCACAAGGGCAGAGACTGGAGGGGATCCCTCCTCCCTTGAGCCTCGGCATGAAGACCCCCTATCCCAGGGGAAGGGCTCAGGGCCCGACGAATTCTCCATCCCTAGGAAGGATAAGGGAGGGAAAAAACAAAATTAAATTCTGCCTTCGCGCCCACATGCCTGACAGAGCGCGGAGAGAAAGCGAGGGCCCCTTGGAAAAAAACGCGCAGCCACGCGGCCCAGGAGCTGAGGGGAGGAACGGAAAAAATAGAAAAAAATGGCACGCTACTGGCGGTCCGATATCGGGAAGGAGCAAGGCCGCGATAACCTCCCCCACCGGAGCTGAAGAAAAAAATGCATGCCGAAACTGAGGTGGGAGAAAGAAATGCCGACAGGCCCGTTGCAACGGGTCACGCTACTGAGCGCGTGAGCCGCACAAAAAACTGGCCAGGGAAGAAAGAACACTACTTACCCCGTCCCTTCAGAGCAACCCAGAGCCCGGGAGTAGAGGGAAAGGGGGCCGAAGGGCTGCAAACACCCAGAGTGCTTGCAAGGCTGGCTGTCCCAACCTGACTCCTTACCTCAGCTCGAAACCACAGAGGAAGTCTCACTCAGTTTTACTTTTTTTTTTTAAACTTTACTGAGTCCTGTAGAGTAGAGAGGGTCGAAGAAGCAGCTTTCGGGGAGCAGCCATGGAGGTGAGTAACCAGGAGCCCCTGGACTTCACACTCTGAGTGGTGACGGACGAAACCCAGATGGAGGTAACCAACCCCCCAGATGTCCGGCTTCGACTGAGGGATGGCTCACGAGGGTCCTTAACACCTCAAGAAGCAATCCTGAAGAAAAAAACCCGGAGAAAAAAAAATCTAACTAAACTGAAAAATTAACTAAGACTGCAAGTGCCTGTCTTCCAGCTGCTGGAGTCAGAGAAATACTGAGGGACTGCAGGTGGCTCTCTCGTTATGTAGCAGTGCCCAAAGTTCTAATTGTTCTCTGACTCCACCTGCTGGTAGGAATACACAACCCACTTCTCTGGACTGATCCTTGTATGTATAGGGAACAACAGGATTATAAAATTATTAAAACTATGCATTAATCCATCAAGTAACTTAACTCTTGCTTATGGCAACTCACAGTACTGGTTTCTTAAGGGGAGATGGAGAAAGCCCGCTTAAATAAATGTTTGTAGTTTATTCTTAATATCTGACAATTCTGGCACATCTTTTAATTAATGAGGCAAAGTATTCCATAATATAGGGCTTGCAACTGAAAAAAGCTCTTTTACAAGTCACCTGCCATCTAGCCTCTGAATGATGGAACAGTAAGAAAAGATTTTCTTTCAGAATGCAGTGGTCTGGTAGGACAATATCTTTGGAGAAGATCATTCAAATATACAAGTCCTTCTTCCTGAAGCTTCTTGTATGTCATCATCAGTATTTTAAATTGTATTCTATACTAGCTGAACTCTGCCACGCGTTGCTGTGGCTGAGCCTGGTTAAGTTGAAAAAACAGAACAGAGCAGTAAAGGTTACAGTTAGTGTGTGGTTTTTTTGGTTTTTTTACCCCAAATGAACAGCACCAGCAAAGAATAGTTTAAATATGCAAGCACACCTTCCTGGCCCCCCCCCCCCCAACCTGGCGAAATAGAGCAACCCACGCTACAGCCCCCCTCTCGGGAGATGTGGAGAATGAGTGCCCCCCCACCAGTGAAAAACACGCGGCGGAAAATAAGAACGGTCCCCCACCGTGCTCCTCCCCGGCTACCTGTGTAAACTGCCAGCCGGTGGCGAGGGTGTGTGCTAGGGTTTGTTCCGCCGGCTGCCATGTTGCAAAACTTCACTGGTGAAAGTGGTGCATCAGGATTCCTGACCTAGTAAGGGCAAATGTCCACTGAGGATATGGCGCTGACGGGCTCTTGCCCTTACTATGTCACATGGTGTACCGACGTCATTGTTGTCTCCGTATAGCATAGTAAGGGCAAGGTCCGCTGGCGCCATTTTGGTTGCTGGCATCCGACGGCCCTACTGAATGCGATGTGTCCCGGACCGTTCCTGTGGTGCCGGCGGAGAAGCACGGACTTGTTTCAGGTGTAGTGCGTGATCGGAGTGCAGTGTGTGGGTGGGTGGAAGAGAGTACTTTAATTTAAAATCGGAGGGTGTGTGAAATGTGTGGCTTCCCAATGTAGCAGCCAGGAATTCGTGTTTTTGGTGTGTTTTGGGAGGGTGGGTGAAATAAGTGACATTGGTAGGCGCGTGGTGTGATGAGTGTGGATTTCTGTGTGTTATGAAGGAGTGTGAATGAAAGACAATAGCCCTGTGTGGGGGTGGGGTGTGAGTGTGTGTGAAAGGTTAAGAGGTTGCGCTTGCGCTGACTGCCACCAGATGTTGCTGTTTTGTGTAAGCAATTTTTTAAACTTGTATTACCTGTCACAGGTGTGTCCTATATGTAATGTAAGTGTATAAGATCCTTCCCGTACGGGAAGTGAATGTTGTGTGCAAATTTGAACGCATTCGGTTAAGCGGTTGGCGAGATTAGTGACGACGTACAAACTATTTAACATTTTTATTTATATAGATGATACAAGTAACCAATGACGTTCTCTCAAATATACAGTCATGTGCTTCCCACACAGTGAACAATCTAGCTGCTGTATTTTGTATTAATTGGAGCACATGTATCTCCCCTTTCAGTAACCCCATATATCATGCATTACAACAATCTGGCACTCTGTATCAACAGTTGCACCACAAGTCTGAAGTTAGCCTTATACAGAGCATATTTCAGTCACTACACTGTTACACGCATCGGCCGCAGCAGATCCGTGGCTCGGCCCTCTCACCTCTTTCAAAGGAATCCAGCATCTGGTCCCTCGTCTCTGGCGACTGGTGGTTGCCGGCTCCATCCTCGGGCCACCCCTGGTGCCTCTGGCTCTGCTACAGCTTCTGATGCTCCATGTTGGGCCTCTCTGCATGGCCTGCGGAGAGACGCTGTCGCGACCAGCGCCGTTCCCCTCCCTAAGAGCACACTCGCGCACAGCTAGTCTTTAAATAGGGTCCGCGGAGGGAACCTGGCCACAGCTCCGGATGATGACGTCGGCGGAGCTCCGGTATATAAGCCCGGGCTCCGCCCTCTCAAATCGCCTTTGCAACAGGTCCCCTCGCCAGTCAAGTACTCGTTGCTTCTTCAGTTCCTGGTTCCCGATCGCCTTCGTTCCTGTTTCCTTGTTCCTTCGTCTCTCCTTCAGATTGCTGACCTGGTTTGACCTCTGCATCGCCTGACTACTCCGTTGCCTCTCTCCAGCCCCTGACCTCTGCATCGCCTGACTACTCCCGTTGCCGCTCTCCAAACTCCCTTGGAGGCAGGAATGAATGTCAGATTGGTGCACCAAGCACAAAGACCGAAGGAGAGGGGAATCCCTACAAAACTCCCCTTCTCCGATTATATTATTATTTTTTTTTTACACTTTACCTGAGCTCAGCCCGTCCCAGCTGAGTACATAAATCAGTCTCCAGCTCCGGGGTAGAGGGCATATACCCTCACTGCCGCGCTTGGCTTCCTGCACCCGCTAACTTTAAAAAAAAAAAAAAAAAAATACAGCTGAAACAGCCAAGTCTACGCTGGCTGAAAATCAGCTACCAGACCAAGGCACTCATCTGAGGGAGGGATCCAAGGATATCACCTCAGGAATTCTCGACTGAGGGAGGGACCATAAGGTATCACTACAGGAGAGTGGAGCAAATTAAATTTCCTTCTTCTTTTCTCCTTCTAAAACTGAAGGCAATTCATCTGGCTAACTTACTTATCTGGATCTGTTTCAATACTAGCCCCAATAATGATTGTGATGTCTGCTAAGTAAGAGTTTAATGGGAAAACTGGCACTGTAGAAGAAAAAAAAATAGAAAATGTTTTTTAAAATATTTATTTAAAAGGTCTCTGGGAAAGTAATAAAAACTCCATCAAATCACTGAAAATTGATTTGTTTTTATTAGTAGGAAACAACTATCACATCACAAGTCAGGTCTGAATGACAATACCTTTTCAGTGTACTAAACATATGACTTCAGTGCTATATAATAAGGCTTACTATTTGTCATCATGCTTTATAATTTCAGAGGTAGAGAAAATCAATTATGCTTTTTCTTAAGCAATTTTAAAATCTTTACCTCATCCTGTAACTGTATATGGAACTCGGAAACCAGTGTTCTCCTGGCTGGTGCAGAGACAATTTTTTAAAACAGCAAGGATAGCAAAGGCCTTTTCCACAGCCTCCTTATCTATGCTATTCTGTAAAGGATTGTCTAGAAAAGCTTCCAGATCTGGCACAGCTCCCATTAAAAGTTGCACTGTCTTTATAAAACATTTCATAGCTCTCTTTTCTTCTTTCCCTACTTCAGTTTTGTCTTCTTTCTTCTTTCAAATCCTTTTCAATATCATTTCTGTAGTCGTTGACATCACTCACCTGAAATTCATCATAATTTCCCACATTTTGTATTTGTTGATTAAGGTTTTCAATTTTATTCACAATCTCTTCTTCACTAACTTCCTCTGTGTAATTGGAGTTTGACTTTTCTTCTAAAGGTATCTGTTCTTGATTCATGTCTGGCCTGATTGAAATACTGACAGCTGGAACCTGTGTGGCAGCATTCGGCTGAATCCCAAGAGACATTTTAGCGGTTGATGAAGAAATCATAGTGGGTTTTGTTTCTTTAGTTTTATTTATGTCAATGATATACAAATGTTGATTTTCCTTTATACCAGATTTGTCTGCTTCATTGCTTTTTGTTTTCTTTTCTGTAATGCTTTCTAGCAAGCTCTGCAGAATATACTGAAGTTGTGTCAGGGTTTTTTGCTCTTCCTTTTTTAGTTTCACGTTAACTGGTGAATGAGGCACTGAAAGACATTATTAATGATTATAATACAAAATTATCATAATACACAATTTATAGAATAGACAGTATTTTTTGTTATAAGATATTCCATTGTACATGCATATCTATTTATAAAATAGTAAGGTGTAAGAGAACAATGAGATTCATTAAATTTAAGCACGTAGCACTAGGCATGTCAAATTACTAACCTGTGCACTTGTAAAACAAAATATGTACAAATCAATCTTTCATGTACTCAGAATATGGTTGATAATCATTAAAGGTCCATCATTTATAGGGCTAAAACATTGCTTGGCTCTTGAAGCAGCTATAGCGTTGCCATGCCCACTATTATATAATCAGTGGTCCAATGTCATTTATATATATATGTTTTGAATTATGCATTTAAAAATATGAGAAACTTTTTTTTACACTTATCTTGGTAATATTCCAATATTCAATATAGTTCCAGTGCTACCAGCACTATCAAACACTGATCCAGCGATGCTCTACATTCAAAGTGTATCGTAGCTGCATGCTTGCTGGACCTTCATTAAATGCTCACTTTCATTCACAAAACATATTGTAACTATTACTTGCTGTTACTTGCTCATCATCATGAGACACCAAAGCACCCTACATAGTCCGGGTTTCGGAAGACACGCTTCCTTCTTCAGGGGATGGTTCTATCTGGTTCAGTGACATCTGACGTCATTCAACTTACTTGGATCAGAATGGCCATTGGACCAAAGATTATATAATAGTGGGTGAGGCAACACTATAGTTGCTTCAAGAGTCAAGCAATGTTTTAGCCCCATAAATGATGGTCCTTTAATGATTATCAACTATATTTTGCGTGCATGAAAGATTGATTTATACATATTTTTGTGTTACAAGTGTACAGGGTGGAATTTTGACTAAGTTTGTATTTATCGTATTTTCCACATTTTGGACAGTGTAAAGTTCAAGCAAAATTACTAATTTACATGTCAACTCCATTTTTCTAATCATTTGGTTTTGCTTAAACCCCTCTACCTTTTGAGTAAAACATTAGGAGGTCCATATTCAGCTATTATTCGGTTGAGCTAGCTAGCTGGATAAACCTATCCTACTAACTTAGCCTGGATATTCAGTGGCGCGGCTGTGCCACTGAATATACCCATCTATCTAAAAGTTAGCCACATAAGTCTATCTGGCTAACTTTAAAACAGGTCTTTGCATGACCAGTTAGCCAAATAACTCTCTGAATATGAGTTATCCAGCTAACTCAACTCCTCCCAATTATGCTCCTGCCCCACCCACCACTTAGCTGGATAATAATTTAGCCAGCTAAGAAGTTATCTGGCTAAGTGGCTGCTGCTGATCCCAGGCAGATATCCAGTCGCTGCTGAATATGGACCTCCAGAAACCTAACTCTTGTAGCTGTTTAAAACTTTCAGAATTAAGAAAGGGCAATTATTTATCTTGAATTGCTGTTCTCAGAAGATGGCATACTAATGCAGCCATGGGATTGTTAGATTTGTCAGAAGGATTCCCTGCTAAGTTGGAGAATTTTCACAAAGATCACATGCTACTGGGTGGTGCTGGAGCTGTTGGAATTAACTTTTCTTTTTTCTTTTATTAGTCTGCAAAAGATAATTAAAAATGGACTACTGAAATGGGAAATGTAAAATTCATAAGAGATTGAAAATACTGTAAAAACAAGTTTGCTTACCGTAAACGTTGTTTCCGTAGATAGCAGGATGAATTAGCCATGCTGTCCTGGGATCTGTCAATCAGGTCCGGGAGGCGGAGCTTGATAAAGCAGAGGATGGTTTTTGTTTCCTCTGCGGCTGCGTGTGGGCTCCCGCGCAGGAAGTACAGATTCTCCTCAGTCTGTGATTAAGCAGTGGTAGATCGAATGATTGGTGATTGCCAGGGAGGAGGGTGGGTCAGCATGGCTAATTCATCCTGCTATCTACGGAAACAACGTTTACGGTAAGCAAACTTGTTTTTTCCCGTCGATAGCAGTTATGAATTAGCCATGCTGTCCTGGGAGTCACCAGCTTCCCATCACGTTCTATCTATTCTGTTCTTGAAACGTGAACCAGGTTGTGGCAATCACTTGGTGTGAGCCGTTGCGGATTGTAGGATTGTTTGACCTAGCTGTGTATCCGCCAAAGCTTGCTGATCTAAGCAGTAATGTGCTGTGAAAGTGTGCAGGGAAGTCCATGTTGCTGCTTTGCATATGTCTATAGGTTGAATATGTCTGAGGTGTGCCCAGGTGGTGGATAGGGCACGAACCTGGTGTGCTTTTGAAGCAGTGGTACGTTCTGTTTGTTATAGCAGAATTGGATGCATTGTATTATCCAGCTTGATATGGTCCGTTTCGTGACCGGAAGACCTGGCCCTTTAGGGTCAAAGGAAAGAAATAGTTGTGATGGACGTGATGAAGCAGCAGTTCTATTTCTGTAATAAGCTAATGCTTTTTTACAATCCAGGGTGTGTAATAATGCCTCGCGTTCATTGGCATGTGGCTTTGGAAAAAAGGTTGGTAGGTCAATAGTTTGATTAATATGAAACTGCGAAATGACCTTTGGCAGAAAGGAGGGATGCGTTCTCAGTACTACCTTTTGATGGAAGAAATGTAGGTATGGTTCATAGTGAACTAATGCTTGTAGTTCGCTGACACGCCTCGCTGAAGTGACTGCGACGAGAAATACCACTTTCCAGATTAGGTATTTTAAGTGTGCTGATTCCATGGGTTCGAATGGGGAATGCATCAGTTGCTCCAATACTATGTTGATGTTCCACGGAACCGCCGGTTTCTTGGAAGGTGGTCTAATGTGTAGTATGCCCTTGAGGAATCGAGCGAGAAGGGGATGAGCTGCTATTGTGACATTATTAAAAGGTCTATGGTAGGCCGCAATAGCGCTCAAATGGACACGAATAGATGCTGTGGCTAAGCCTTTTTCGTAAAGGGTATGCAGATAGTCTAGCAATTGTTGTGGTGTGCAATCCACAGGAGATATACGATGTGATGTACACCAGGTGGTATATCTTTTCCATTTGTAACTGTAATTCAGTCTAGTGGAGGGTTTCCTGGACTCTAGAAGTATGAGTTGTGCCCTATGGGATACCTGTTGTTGCGTTAGTAACCACCTGTCAGTCTCCAGGCTGTCAAGTGGAGGGAGGAGTGTAGCAGATGGAGCAGGGTCCCCTGATCCTGAAGCAGAAGGTCCGAATGATTCGGGAGCCGGATCGGATCGTCCCTTGAGAGGCGAAGGAGGTAACTGTACCATGGTTGGCGCGGCCAGGCTGGGGTGATGAGTATCATTTGCGCTCTGTCCGCTATGCATTTTTGTATGGTCCTGGTGATGAGGGGAATTGGTGGAAAGGCATAGAGTAGGCCTGTTGACCACGGAATCAGAAACGCATTTTGCGCTATTCTGAGTTTGCTTGGATGGATGGAACAAAACCTGGGAAGTTGCATGTTGTGTTCCGTAGCAAAAAGGTCTATTGTCGGAGTTCCCCATTTGTTGAATATTTGGAGTGTTACTTCCGCATTGAGGGTCCACTCGTGGGGATGAAATATGCAACTTAATCTGTCCGCTCTTGTATTTGCTATACCGGGAAGATAAGTCGCTTGAAGATGTATGCTCTGTTGATGAGCTAGGTGAAAAATCTGTAATGTTTCCTTGCACAGGGTCCAGGAGCCTGAGCCCTTCTGTTTGTTGATATAGAACATTGCCACTTGATTGTCTGTATATACCATGAGTCTGCGGCCATGCAAGAATGTCTGGAATGCTTGCAAAGCCAAGCGAATGGCTCGAAGTTCCAGCAGGTTGATCTGTAGGGATTGTTCTGCTAACGTCCATAGGCCCTGCGTTTCGTATACCTCTAGATGTGCTCCCCAACCTCTTCGGGAAGCGTCTGTCGTTAGGACTGTGTTGTGTATGGGCTGGCGAAATAGAGCCCCTTTCACTAGGGTGGATGGAAGGAGCCACCAACAGATGTCTCTTAATTTCCCTGGTAAGGGTGATTGATTGAGAGAGAGGTTGCGAGTGCTGTTTCCACTGTCGTTTGAGTCCCCACTGTAACCTTCTCATGTGTAATTTGGTATTTGGGACTAGGAAATTGGCTGCTGCCATGTGGCCGAGGACCACTAGCACCTGACGTGCCGATGTTACTTGTTTTGTCCGTAAACTCTGTAAGAGTTGTCGTAATTGAAGTTGTCTGTCCTGCGGCAGATACGCTCTGGCTTGTGTGGTGTCCAGATACGCTCCTATAAATTGGAGTTGTTGCGCTGGTTGTAGATGAGATTTTTGGAAGTTGACTATCAACCCCAACTGTTGCAAGCATTGTAGGATGCGATGCAGATGAGAGTGGAGTAGCTCCCGGGTCGGAGCTACTACTAGCCAATCGTCCAAATAGGGGAAGATTGTCATTCCCTGTTGTCTGAGGTGAGCCACCACCACTACCATGCACTAAGGGGAGTACTCTGTATTGGTAATGTTTGTGCTTGTAGTGGAAGCATAGGTAATGCCAGGAAGAGGGGTGCATTGGAATGTGAGTGTATGCATCCTTCAGATCGATGGAACACATCCAGTCGTTGGGTTGTAAGAGTGGTAGGATTGACTTCAGGGATACCATTTTGAATTTCTCCTTCACCAGGAATTTGTTGAGTTCCCGTAGATCCAGGATGGGACGCAGGCCTCCTGATTTCTTGGGAATCAGGAAGTAGGGGGGGGGGGGGGGGGGAGTAGAAACCTTGATTGTGAAAGGTTTTAGGAAGGAGTGCTATGGCCTTTGCTTGACAAAGGTGGAAAATCTCCTGTTGTAGCTGTGGTTGCGTTTTCACCTGTCTTGGATAAGTGAATTGTGGCAGGTTTGGTTTTGATTGGAAATGTAGACTATACCCCTGACGTACAATGTCCAGAACCCACTGATCTGATGTTATGTGTTCCCACATGTGCAGACAAGACTGGATTCTCCCTGGCGGTGGTGATGGATGTGGTGGTGGCTTCAGATTCAAAAAGATTGAGCCGGCTTGGCTGCCGCCGGTTGCTGTTGGTTCTGCTGGCGTTGCGCACGTGATTTGCCTCTAAGTGGAAGTTGGGATGGTTGCTGGTGACTCTGTTGTCTTTGGTAGGTTGGATAAGGTTGAGGGCGGTATCCTTGATAAGCTCGGTAAGGTCGACGCTCATATGACGACTTGCGAGGGTATGGGTAGAAACGTTTGGGGGTTTGGTAAGTCTGATGGGACTGTAACTATTGTACCGCCAGTGCCTCTTCCTTAAGCTTTCCTACCGTCTCTTGTAATTTTGTGCCAAATAGGTGTTCTCCTGTGCAAGGGAGATTGGCTAGCTTCTCATGTACATCATCTCTAATAGAGCTGGAGCGGAGCCACGCTGTCCTCCGCGCCACTATTGCTGTCGCCGAAGCCCTTGAGGAAGTCTCCATGCCCTCATATACTGATCTGAGTAGATGTCGTGAATATTCCTCCATATCGTGTAATGTTTGGGGCATTTGCTCCCTTGTTGTGGAAAGTAAGCCCTTTGTGGCCTGTATACACTCGTACAAGTACTGTACCATGTAAAATTGGTGATGCATGATACGTGTAGTAAGCATCGCGTTTTGGTAGATTTTCCTACCCATTTCATCCAAGTATTTATGATCCTTGTTGGGAGGATAGGTGGCATGGAGTTTGTTTCCGAAATCTCTGCATAGCGGACTCTACAACTACGGATTCGTGTGGTAGTTGGGAGAGGGTATAAGGAATGTCCTTCTTGATATGAAACTTGAGATCTGATTTCTTGGAAACCGCCTGTACTGATTGGGGTGTCTCCCAAGATTTCAAGAGTCGTCCATGCAGGAGATCATGTGGAGGAAGTGTGGTAGGTTCTCCCGGCACATCAAATATTTTTAAGAGGCCTAGGGTTTCCACTCTGGGGTCAGGTTCCTTCTGAATTTGTAATTGGAGGATGTTACCCATCTTCTCTAAAAAGCGAGGATATGACAGGTCCTCTGGTGGAGAATATGATTCCCGTTGACCTTCCGGGACATCGGAGGGGTACCCCGTGGACGACGAGGGGGACTCGGATTGAAACTGATAGGGTTCCGGTGAGTTCGAGTGCATTGGAGAGGGCTGTGGAGTTATTCCGTCAGGAGAGGCTGGTGTGTCTCCTGTGTCAGCCCTTGGCGGTGAAGCTTTCTGTTTTGTGTCTGCATTCGTGGGTTCTTTACCCAGTGTGAATGATGCTTCTAACGTACTATAAAACCCCGCTAACGACTGTGATAGTTGCCAAAAGGCATCCTTGGTGGCCTGTGGCATAGCCGACTTTTGTTGCTTCTCAGCAGGTTCGTTAGGGTCTCTAGTTGTGCTGGATCGTTTAGATGGTGAAGATGCCTGCGAGGATGTCAGGTAAATAGGTGATTGTGAATTTCTTGAATGGGAGATCCAGGATGATCTCGAGGTTGAAGGGCTGACGTCTACCTGATCTCTTCGTCTATGCTGAGATCTACCTGTATGCCTGTCGTGTTTTGTTTTTGGGGCAGACGATTTGTGAGGTGCTTCCCGCTCCTGATGAGTGGAGGGTGACCTCCGATCTGGGGAGTCCACTGAAGAAGACCTTCGTCTACGTTTATGTGCATGTTTGCCGTGATGCTTAGTGCCCGATAAGGAGTAGAGCTCTGGCCTTTTGCCAGTGTGCTCCGTTATGAAAGCCCCCTCCGGGCGTGTTAGATTCCTTGCTGATGCTACTTTGTGTGTGGAGGACGATCTGGGCGATTCTGTATCTGGTCGCCCCATGGAAAGTGGACGTGACTGTGGCGCGGTGGTCACTTTTGGTGGTTTTTGCGTCTTGTCGGATGGTTTCGGCGCCGTCCTCGGCGCTGATGGCTCTGGCGTCCCTCCCGGCGCCGATGACTGCGGCACCGTTATTGAGGTTTTTGGATCCGGCGCAAAGAGCGGTGGTTCCCGCGCCATATGAGAAGCTGTCTCTGGCGCTGTCTTGCGCTTCTGCGCCGTGTGGCGAGAAGATTTTGATTTTGAATGGTGCGTCAATTCCGGCGCCATGCGGCGCTCTGGTGCTTGCGCTTTTGGGTATGGCGCCGTACTTATTTTGTTTCGGTGCCTCCTGTGACCGCGCCATTGGTAACGGCGCCGTTGTCTGCGCAGGCGCGCACTCCGAGGTCTCTGGCGCCATTTTGTGTCTTTTTGTTGGCGCTCGATCCTTCCTATGAGATAGGCCTCGTTGCGAATCCTTCTGGAATTGCTTGACGCCCCTCTGTGGTCGGGAAGTACAGAGCCCTGTTTCCCTTGTACCTGCTTTTCCTTTGGGCGTGAGGAGTCTGAAGACGCCGTTCGTGGCATCGAGTATTTCAATTGCTTCACCGGGCCCGGTGAAGAGTGAACTTCCGAGGGATCCGAGGTGCTTAACAGCTCTTGCAGACGGTAGGCCCTTTGGCGTTTGGCCCTCGGGGACATTTTTGCGCAAAATTCGCAATTGGGTACATCGTGGCTACCGCCGAGGCAACGGTAACATTGGTCATGACCGTTCGTGGCCGACATCACCTTACCACAGCGGCAGCGTTTGAACCCTGATTTTGACATTGAGGAGAATGTCAGCTCCGCGTGCGATCCCGCGTGCGGAAAGAACAGACTGAGGAGAATCTGTACTTCCTGCGCGGGAACCCACGCGCAGCCGCAGAGGAAACAAAAACCATCCTCTGCTTTATCAAGCTCCGCCTCCCGGACCTGATTGACAGATCCCAGGACAGCATGGCTAATTCATCCCTGCTATCGACGGGAAAAATTTCTATTGCTAAGCTTAATGCACTTTTACACTACTATTTTAGAGCACATTTTTATGCACTAAAACATCTACTAATTTAATACATTTTTACAATACAAAAGTGTAGTTAGAATAGTACACTTCTATGAAAACTGCATGGTAATGAAGGAAATTAGGTATTACTACACCTTTAAAGATGAAGTTAAATTTTAAAGCACTTTCCTGCATAAAGGGAATCTATGGGCAGAAGGTTAATAAGTATAGCCCAGGTCTGATGGTCCTGAATCAGGAGCTATCAGGTATGAGGGTTCTAGTCCTAGGCACATGCTTTCACCTTACACCTGTCCTGCCCATTGACTACCATTAACATTTAGCGCAGGGATGGGCAACTCTAGTCTTTGAAAGCTGCAAACTGATCGGGTTTACAGGATATCACTAATGAATATGCATGAGGCACAAATTGTATGCAAATCTATTTCAGCATATTCATTAGGGACATCCCAAAAACTCTATGGTTGAGGACTCCCAGGTCTGAAATGTCTAAAGCAAACACTCCTGCCCCTGTGAACCTGTAAATCAAGACAGACATTAGAACCAATAACCCCTAACCAGACAATTCCAGATCTGGGATCCCTGAAACCCAAAGTCACAGAACCCTGGGCCTGACAGCCCTAAGAATTAGGAAGTCTTGGACCAAGAGCCCCAAGTCAAGGAGCACTGGTTAAGGATCCCCAGGCCCAGAGGGGTTGATTCCATAGCTCCAAGTACTGGGTGTCTTAGTTACAGGGCACCCAGAACTGGGAGTTCTGGAATCAACTCCCACCCTCACTAGCTTAAGGCATTAGCTTCAGGGTTCTCAGACCTGGGAGCTTTTCAATCATCACCCTGGACATAAAAGCCTCTGCCCTGGACCTCCCCTATTCACTAATATATCCACCACTGAGTCTCCCAACCTCCTCACTCTAGTCCATCCAGCCACTAATACACTCACTTTAGCTTCCCACCCATTAAGCCCCTGCCCCCAATTTTCATTCTCTGACAGCTATTGAAAAAATATCCCTGGTTCAACTAAATTCACTGAGCTAAGTTGCATCTTAGTTCAATGAACTTAGCAGCAAATGAGAGCTGCAGACAGGTTAAATTAATGCTATTTCTTCAAACCTCAGGCTTAAGTATAGAGTTAATTGATCAATTAAAAAAAATAACTGTCTTAGCTGTATTGGGGCTATTTTTTTACATGGCTGTTGGAGAACGAAAAGGGGGAGGAGGCTACAGTGAGGGGTACATTATATATTTAGGGGGCTTAATGGGTGAGGGCAGCTAATGTAGTTGTTGAGGCTTTGAAGGTGGGCTGATAGAATGAGGCACCGGAGGTGTTTGTTTGGGAGGATATAGACAAATGAGACCTTTCATGAATCGGAAGATGAGTGGATATACTGACGTGGGATTTCCAATCTCCTCTTGGTATAAACTGCTATTGTGCTTAGATGCACTTGTTTAGAAAAGGTTGCAAGGCCTTTCCTGGAAATGAGAAGTAAATATTCTAACTGACAAGGTTCACAGTTTAGTGAGTCAATGGAACGATCCTTGTACCACGTGGAAAAGACGACTCCATTTGAAGCGTAGTTACGGCATGTAGAAGGTTTTCTTGCTGATACTAGGATGTCCTCAACATCACTAGATAAGAACATGCCATACTGGGTCAGACCAAGGGTCCATCAATCCCAGCATCCTGTTTCCAATAGTGGCCAATCCAGGCCATAAGAACCTGGCAAGTACCCAAAAACTAAGTCTATTCCATGTTACCATTGCTAAAGGCAGTGGCTATTCTCTAAGTGAACTTAATAGCAGGTAATGGACTTCTCCTCCAAGAACTTATCCAATCCTTTTTTTAAACACAGCTACACTAACTGCACTAACCACATCCTCTGGCAACAAATTCCAGAGTTTAATTGTGCGTTGAGTAAAAAAGAACTTTCTCCGATTAGTTTTAAATGTGCCACATGCTAACTTCATGGAGTGCCCTCTAGTCCTTTTATTATCCGAAAGAGTAAATAACCGATTCACATCTTCCCTCTCATGATTTTAAACACCTCTATCATATCCCCACTAAGCCGTCTCTTCTCCAAGCTAAAAAGTCCTAATCTCTTTAGTCTTTCCTCATAGGGGAGCTGTTCCATTCCCCTTATTTTGGTCACCCTTCTCTGTACCTTCTCCATCACAATTATATCTTTATTTTATATTCTGCTTTTCACCACTTCAAAGCAGATTACATTCAGGTACTGTAGTTATTGTGGCCATCAGTGACTGACATGCTGTGGCCACAACTACAATATTTAAGAACATAAGAAATTACCATGCTGGGTCAGACCAAGGGTCCATCAAGCCCAGCATCCTGTTTCCAACAGAGGCCAAACCAGGCCACAAGAACCTGGCAATTACCCAAACACTAAGAAGATCCCATGCTACTGATGCAATTAATAGCAGTGGCTATTCCCTAAGTCAACTTGATTAATAGCCGTTAATGGACTTCTCCTCCAAGAACTTATCAAAACCTTTTTTGAACCCAGCTACACTAACCACATCCTCTGGCAACAAATTCCAGAGCTTTATTGTGCGCTGAGTGAAAAGAATTTTTCTCCGATTAGTCTTAAATGTGCTACTTGCTAACTTCATGGAATGCCCCCTAGTCCTTCTATTATTCGAAAGTGTAAATAACCGAGTCACATCTACTCGTTCAAGACCTCTTATGATCTTAAAGACCTCTTCTGTGCTATGTTGAGCACTGAAAAGTGCTGTTTGGGGTTCACGTAAGCGAACTTTTACAGAAAAACTGAGGAGAGGAATCGAGAGACAAGAATTCCATCGTCCAAGCGATGCGCAGACAAAAGATAACTGGGGAGACTTCTGGAACGATTATTCACGCGGGAACTGCTGCGATTACCCAGTAGGGCAAAAAAACTGTAAAGCTTTGAGAGACAGCTCTGCCTAGTGCCGCCTGATGTCACTCATGTAGTATGGCTAATTCAGCATGCTTATCGATGGAAAAACAGCTTGTTTCACTGATGGAAATTCTTTCGAGGAGTTCCTGTTCAACTCAATTCCTGGGAAGGCAGACGAGGCTGCACTCTGGGGGCTCCAGTGATGTCACCGGACATCATATGTCATCTCACCATCATACACAAGACACTACACAATCATAACATACACTGGCTCAACGACTCCCTACAATTCCACACCTCCAATAGACCCACCAGATCCGCATACAACGGATCTTTGCACATACCCCTCACTAAATCCTCCCACCTTACAACCACCAAAGAAAGAGCATTATCCATTGCAGGACCCTCAAATTGGAATGATATGCCACCTGACTTGTGTCTGGAACCCTGCCCTCACAAATTAAAAAACAAAAAAAACAAACTTAAAACCTGGCTTTTGAAACAAGCCTTCACATAACCCCCCTCCCCCTGTCCTTTCCATCCCCATCACATCCACCCAGCTCCATTTTTGTCACTGTAAACTTCCTGTTCTTAAAGACAATTTTTGTCTCTGTAAAATTCATGTTTTCAAAGTTGTTATTTTTGACTCTTTAATCTCCATGTTCTTAAAGTTATGTTACCTATCTCTTTGATCCTTCCCACCTCCATCTTATTATGTCTTATGTTATTCATCTTATGTTCTCCCCCATTATCTACTTATGTAATTTATTTTCTTCCTGTTTCATGTAAACTGATGTGATGTCCTTCGAACATCGGTATAGAAAAGCCACTAATAAATAAATGTGAGGACCACATCCTGCTTGTCCTGGGAGAATAGCTAATTCAGAACTGCTTATAGATGGAAAAAGTTATTTGCATAATTTTATCCGGTATGTTCAGCGGAGACTTATGCACCAAAGTCTTGCTGAATATCTGGGACAAGTTAACGTGATAAATTTGCTGCTTGTGGCATCACTAAATATTGACCTCAAGAGAATAAGCAGCAATGAAGGAAGATTTACACAGTACTTTTTTTTTTTTTTTTTTTTTTAAAGAGATACTTAAATGTCAAATCATTTACCTATAAGAAATTAAAATTAAACATGAAGAAAAACACTAACTTTTGTAGAATGAAGTTTAAAAAATTAACTGTCCCACATCAACTGGTTTTTTTTTTTACTGCACAAATGGTATAAATGGATACAGCCCCTTGCAAATAACTGAAGGTTCTTACCATTGGTGTTCACTTCTGTCTTTTGAACATTGTTAGATGCTTTTAAAGGCAATGTGAAGATCTTTAAAAAAAAAAAAAAAATCCATACTGAATTATTTCATTTACTAAATACACATTCAATACTTTCTTAGCCTATATCTTATTTTATTTTTATTTATCAAGTTTTATATACTGTCGTTCGGCTTTGCCATCACAATGGTTTACAAAGATCTTAAATCATAAAATGGAGTTAGGAAAAACCTATACTTTGATTGAGTTAAGTGTGACCCAGCATATCTCCCCACAAAGAGAATTTATGTGCTGAAAAGGTCAAACCAACCAATCTAATCAAACAGTTAAATCATTTAAATCCCCTCTATACACAGGGGATACGAACGGGCTTGAAATAACTGATGTGGGTCAGGTTAATGGTTCAAGTAGCACCGAGGGCTACGATGCAGGAGATTTGGGTTTAAATCAGCTGTTTATCAAGACCTGCTGTAGTGGGGCATTCCAGAGAGATGATGCACCTGATCCCAGGGCAGGAAGGCGGAGACTGCCGCTACTGTGACAGCTCCTGCCAGTCATAAAGCAACACTGAAGGATCATCTTGGTAGAGATGTCCCTCCAGCTGTTAGGGTTGATGATGGCTCCCAGTGCTGCCCAGATATGTTACCTGGTATAGAAGATTTGATGTGCTACCTTAAATATCGTGAGTACACAGGGGATGGATTTGAGACAGATTTTTCCTGGCCTTCAAGTTAGTAAGGTAAAAAAAAAAATCTTTCTGAACTGCAGAAAGAAAGCACGGATCAGAATAAAAAATAAATGCACAAATATTTATGCTGATGCAGTGGCATAACCCTATGCATGCTGACAACCACATGATGTGCCTCATTTGTGGTTTTTCCTTCTTTCACACTGAAATCAAATGAGTATCTCTTGTGAATTCTCTCCTCAGGATCCCTGAGGTCATCTTTGAGCTTTAAAATTACAGAACAAATTCTCATTACGGCTTGCTTAAAATCTTGGCGTTTTCACCGTTTAGTTCCTTTCTACAAGCTCTCTGCAGACCTTGTAGTATGATTTTTGCCATAAAATCCTCATGGAGTGTTAACCAACTGTGCCTTCTCTTCAATTTTCACTGACCAGAATCAAAATTTGATCATCTCAAGTTTGACAAAATTAAATTTCACATGTTGTATTATGAAATGAGAAATTACTACTTACCTGATAATTTCCTTTTCTTTAGGACCGTCAGATGAATTCAGAACAAGTGGGCTATGCATCTCTACTAGGGATGTGAATCGTGTCCTCGATCGTCTTAACGATCGATTTCGGCTGGGAGGGGGAGGGAATCGTATTGTTGCCGTTTGGGGGGGGGTAAAATATCGTGAAAAATCGTGAAAAATCAAAAAAAAACGTAAAATCGCAAAACCGGCACATTAAAACCCCCTAAAACCCACCCCCGACCCTTTAAATTAAATCCCCCACCCTCCCGAACCCCCCCTCAAATGACTTAAATAACCTGCGGGTCCAGCGGCGGTCCGGAACGGCAGCGGTCCGGAACGGGCTCCTGCTACTGAATCTTGTTGTCTTCAGCCGGCGCCATTTTCCAAAATGGCGCCGAAAAATGGCGGGGGCCATAGACGAACACGATTGGACGGCAGGAAAATGGCGCCGGCAGGAGATCGACTGCAGGAGGTCGTTCAGCGAGGCGCCGGAACCCTCGCTGAACGACCTCCTGCAGTCGATCTCCTGCCGGCGCCATTTTCCGTACGAAAACGATTCGCGGCGGGAAATCGCTCCCTGACCCCCGCTGGACCTCCAGGAACTTTTGGCCAGCTTGGGGGGGGCCTCCTGACCCCCACAAGACTTGCCAAAAGTCCAGCGGGGGTCCAGAAGGACCTCCTGCCGTCCAATCGTGTTCATCTATGGCCGCCGCCATTTTTCGGCGCCATTTTGGAAAATGGCGCCGGCTGAAGACAACAAGATTCAGTAGCAGGAGCCCGTTCCGGACCGCTGCCGTTCCGGACCGCCGCTGGACCCGCAGGTTATTTAAGTCATTGGGGGGGGGGGGGTTTCGGGAGGGTGGGGGATTTAATTTAAGGGTCGGGGGTGGGTTTTAGGGGGTTTTAGTGTGCCGGCTCACGATTCTAACGATTTATAACGATAAATCATTAGAATCTCTATTGTATTGTGTTCCATAACGGTTTAAGACAATATTAAAATTATCGGACGATAATTTTAATCGTCCTAAAACGATTCACATCCCTAATCTCTACTAGCAGATGGAGACGGAGCAAACTGATCTCACAGTGCAAATACTCCTGCAGTGACAGCCTGCCAGTATTGTCTTCAAACACAACTGTGGACAGACTAGCTAAATTCTTGATTAAAAACAAGTAACCATTTCAATACTCAGCCAACAGGCAACACTAAACTCAGACAAGAATGCATAAACATAAGTCTAGGGCCTGGATTAATACTTACCAGTATTCCATGTAACACGTAGTCACACAAGAGGACAATAATGCAATCATTCTGCAGCTATGGGAAGGAAGCTGGATTCATCTGACTATCCTAAAGAAAAGGAAGTTATCAGGTAAGTAGTAATTTCTCATTTCTTAGCGTCCAGTCAGATGAATCCAGAAGAAGTGGGACGTACCTAAGCTACTCCCAAATAGGGCGGGAGGCTGCCCTCGGTCCAGTCAAAACCGCATGTGCATAGGCAGCATCCTCCAGGCAATACCTGCAAAAGTTGTGTAAGGAGGACCATGTCACAGCTTGACAAAAGTCGACAGGGTACAACATCTAACCTCTGCCCATGATACTGCTTGAGCCCAGTGGAATGAGCACTAATTAGTAGGTAACGGCTTCCCTGCATCCACGTATGCAGCCATGATTACCTCCATAATCCAGTGAGCTATTGTAGCCCGCGAGGCCTGCTCTCCCTGTCTAGTACCACCATGAAGAACAAACAGGCGATCAGACTTCCAGAACGGCTTAGAAACCTCCAGATATCTGACAATGTCTCCTGACATCCAAAGATCGCAACAGTCTATGCACCTCTGGAAGTCGAAGAGGCGAATTCACCAGGAGCCTCCGCAGATCCGCATGGTCTCCTGGGTCAGTCTGGAGCTAACAAGAGCACCATGTCTCTATGGCGCTCAATCCTCCAAACCAATCTGCTAACATGGACCATGGAGGAAAGGCATATAGTAACTTATCTTCCAGCCACTCCTGCACTATGGCATCGATCCCAATGACTTCAGATCACTCCTGTAGCTGAAGAATCGCAGAGCTTTTGCATTGCACAAAGTCGCCAAAGGTCTAGGAACGGAGGACCCCAGCGGTCCAGAATCAGCTGAAACACCTCGTCTGACAACACCCACTCTCCTGAATCCAGACTCTCCCTGCTGAGAAAATCTGCCCTTACGTTGTCTCTTCCTGCTATATGTGAGGCTGAGGTCATTTGGAGATGCACTTCTGCCTATTCCATAA
Organism: Rhinatrema bivittatum; assembly: GCF_901001135.1. Classification (NCBI taxonomy): domain Eukaryota; kingdom Metazoa; phylum Chordata; class Amphibia; order Gymnophiona; family Rhinatrematidae; genus Rhinatrema; species Rhinatrema bivittatum. The sequence goes on along the minus strand of NC_042627.1, from coordinate 81,450,194 downwards.
GTTGATCTATTTCCAGTGACACTTGTTGGCTCTTGGTACCTCACTGCCGACTGATGTAAGCCACAGTTGTTGCAATGTCAGACATTATTCAGACCGATCAACCTCACAGCCTGTTGCAAAACTGTAAACATACCAACTGGACCGCCCTGGCTTCCAGCCAATTGATGTTCCAGAGAGATTCTTCTGCATTCCAATATCCTTGCGCTGTCAGTTCCTGACAATGAGCTCCCCAACCAAGGAGGCTTGTGTTTGTTTTCAGTACTAGCCAGTCCGATGGGGCTAGCAAGACTCCTCTCCTTAGGTGATCCACCTGCAGCCACCACTGCAGTTGGGAGGAGACCTCCATTGGCAAGTGGAGCCGAATTGAATAGTCCCGAGACTGCAGGTTCCACCAACACAGCAGGGAGCGCTGCAGAGGATGCATATGCGCCCTTGCCCAGGGTACCACTTCCAGGGTTGCGGCCATTAAGGCAAATACCTGCAGGTAAAACCACACAGTTGGGTGCAGAGTGTTCATCAACAGACGGAGCTGCGCCAGCAACTTCTGAATTCAAGCTTCTGGCAGGAAAACCTTGCCCAACTTTGTGTCGAACCAAACCCAGAGGTATTCCAATGACTGAGCAGGCTGAAGATTGCTCTTGGCCAGGTTCACCACCCAGCCGAGCTCCCGCAACAGGGAAATCACCAGCCAGCTCTCTTCCAGCAATTTAGTGCGAATCAGCCAGTTGTCCAAATGCGGGTGTATTAGGATTCCATCCTCTTTCAACTCTGCCACAACTTCTACCAAAAGGTTCTGGGAGCGATGGCCAGACCAAAGGAAAGAACCCGAAACGGAAAGTGGCATCCCAGAATTGCAAAATGTAGGAAGCATTGATGTTCTAGTCAGATGGGAATGTGGAGATAATGCTTCGGACAGATCCAGAGGTCAAATTCGAGGCTGCACAGCCGTTATCACCAAACATAATGTTTCCATGTGAAAAGGCTTCACTCGCAGATGACTGTTGATGCCTCTGAGGTCTAGGATGGGATGAAGAGAGCCCTCCTTCTTTAGCACAATGAAATAAATTGAATATTGCCCCGTATTTTATTGAGACATGGGAACTGGAACCACAGCCCTCAGACTGAAAAGCCTTGCCAATGTACCCTCCAATGCCTGCTTCCTCTGTGAGGAATGGTAGGGAGGCTCCATGAACACATCCTGAGGAACACTGTGAAACTCCATCGCATATCCTTCTCGTATCACTTCCAGGACCCACTGAACCGATGTGATCTCGACCCACCTCTGATAAAAGAGAGAGGTGTTCTCCTACCTCCTGTCCCTGGGGGTGAGTCTGCAAACCTTCACTGGGAGGCGTGGGAGGTTCTACTACCCAAGCCTGTGCCTCTTCTGGATTGTTGGGAAAGAAAGGACTATCAAAGGATTGAGTCCTATGAAAGGTCGCTCCTCTATAGGATCAAACACACTTGGATCCTCTAGCACAACCACATGTTAAAGGAGCGCTGCGCCTGCTTCTTATCCTCCGGCAAATGAGGAACCAGAGATTCACCTCACTTACTGGCCAGTTTCTCCAAATCGCTGCCAAACAAAAGTGAGCCGTTAAAGGGCAATTTAGTGAGGTTAGCCTTGGAGGCTGCATTGGCCAACCAATTTCTCAACCATAATTGACGCCTGGCCGCTACTATCGAAGCCACCCCTTTGGCTGAAGTGCGGAACAAATCACAGCTCGCATCTGTCAACCCCTCGAAAAATTCTACTCATGAAAAAGTAGAAGTATCCAGACCAGGAGGTACCTGATGTGTACTCAGTGAGCTGCCTTCCCTGCTGAGGAACAAGTTAGCGGAGTTCCAAAATCAAGCGCCCCACCTGAGTTGTCTTTACCCTGACCCACATCCAGCTGGGAAGAATCAGGCTTAGTGAAATCAGAGGAAGACAACTCTCCCTGAGCCTCCAAACAATGCTGGCACAAATTAGCATTCTTAAACCTTCTTAAACCCCTCTCTTAACTCCCCCCATTGTATTATTATTGTACATAAGCTATATTTGCATTTAATTATGTTTTTGCCTTGAATTTACATGTACAGCATATCCTTGGTTTCCCTTATCCCTCTACCCCCCCCCCCCTTCCCAGTTCTCCTAATATTTTCTTTGTAAAGCCCTCACCCCCTCCCCCTCCTCTAGTTACTTTATTCAGTTTCTATGTAAAGCCCTGTTGGCTACTTTTTTGTTCTATGGAAACCGATATGATGTTTTCTAAACGAATGTCAGTATACAAAAATTTTAAATAAATAAATAAAATAAATAAATAAATAGCAGGCACTCCTGGCTGAGACGCCCAAATATAACAAGCAGTGCAAAGAGAAAGATGCTTAGGTACAGGTGCCATTATGGCTGATAGGGTGCTGAGCAGCAGCTGAGCAGCAGCCGGAGTCGTGCATCTAGCTGTTTTATTTATTTATTTAATGCACTCTCAACCTAGGCGCCCAAAATTTTGCATCCAACTCTTAGGCATCACCCACCTAGGTGCCCAAAAAAACGTAAGCGCACAGTACTACTTGTGCGCAGAGGAAAGCAAGTGGCCAATACGACACTGCTTAACATGGATGCAGACTGCAAAGCCCGACTGTGCGTCAAAAATTGGGCGCACAACCTGGGTGCACAGCTAGACGCACACACCAGACCAACAATCCTGTAGCAGGCAGCCTTAGAAAGTATGTGAAGTGCCATTGTAGATTAACATATGGCGCGCAGTGAAAAGCCTTGGAGCAGAGTCTAGCATAAGGAGGCTCCTCAAATTGCTAAGCTGACCATGTCCCTTGTTCTCCCACTGAGTGGGACGAATGTCGGACCAGTGCGCCAAGCACAGAGATCAGGGGAACATAAGAACATGCCATACTGGGTCAGACCAAGGGTCCATCAAGTCCAGCATCCTGTTTCGAGCAGGCCAATCCAGGCGACAAGAACCTGGCAAGTACCCCAAAACGAAGTCTATCCCATGCTATTGATGCTAGTAATAGCAGTGGCTACTTTCTAAGTCAGCTTAATTAATAGCAGGTAATGGACTTCTCCTCCAAGAACTTATCCAATCCTTTTTTTAAACACAGCTACACTAACTGCACTAACCACATCCTCTGGCAACAAATTCCAGAGTTTAATTGTGCGTTGAGTAAAAAAGAACTTTCTCCGATTAGTTTTAAATGTGCTACATGCTAACTTCATGGAGTGCCCCCTAGTCCTTCTATTATCTGAAAGAGTAAATAACAGATTCACATCTACCCGTTCTAGACCTCTCATGATTTTAAACACCTCTATCATATCCCCCCTCAGCCGTCTCTTCTCCAAGCTGAATAGTCCTAACCTCTTTAGTCTTTCCTCAGAGGGGAGCTGTTCCATCCCCTATTTTGGTCGCCCTTCTCTGTACCTTCTCCATCACAACTATATCATTTTTGAGATGCGGCGACCAGAATTGTACACAGAGGCATTATGACATTTTCTGTTTTATTCACCATTCCCTTTCTAATAATTCCCAACATTGTTTCCTTTTTTGACTTCCGCAGCACACTGAACCGACGATTTCAATGTACTATCCACTGTGACACCTAGATCTCTTTTCTGGGTGGTAGCTACTAATATGGAACCTAACACTGTGTAACTATAGCATGGGTTATTTTTGTTGTAGGAAGCCCTACAACAAAAACCTCCTTCTAGGTCTCTATATAATTTTTTTTTTTTTTTAACGTACTGGCGCTCAGCCTTACCTGGCTGAGTACAGAGACAGTCTCTAGCTGCAGGGGAAGAGGGCATGTGCAGTCACCGCCAAGCTCTGCTTCCTGCACCCACTGCCTTTTATCTGCTCCAGCAGCTAAGCCCACGATGGCTGAAACCAGCTACCGGACCAAAGCACTCGTCTGAGGGACCACGGATCTTCAGGAATTCTCAACTGTGGGCAGGATCATTTGGTATCACCGAAAGAGAATGGAGCGAATTTATTTCCTTAAAACTCCTTTTCTTTAAAAGAAACAATCTCCAGTAGGGAAATGCACGTACACCATCTGCTGGAGATGGAGAATACTGGCAGGCTGATGTCACTGCAGGGGTATATGTACTGTGACGTCAGTTTGCTCCAACTCCATCTGCTGGTAGAGGTGCATAACCCGCTTGGTCCTGGATTCATCTGACTGGATGCTAAGAAACTGCAAACACCGTGGGTGCCCTTATCCTTGAGAACTTATGGACAGCCTTCATTTTCCAGGCCCAATATTGTTGAGACCTGGGGGACATATGACCACAGCTGTAGTAATTAACCATATCATAGTTGGATCCCAAACATTTACAACAGATGCCCATGAGGTTTGTTACAATGTTTGCTGGTTGTGGGGTTGTCCAGTGACTGGCAGAACTCACCCCAAAGCAGTCTTGCGGCCTCCATGCAGACCAAGTTCTTTGCGGTACATGCTGCCATCACAATGCTGTTGCTGCCAGGCACCTTAGGCATGCATGCGTGCACACTCACGCTTTATCTGGGCCCTGTGGCGTGAATCCTTGACACATCCTGATGATGTGCCCTGCTAGACTATTTATGTGTGGTCTCTACATCACATTGCCTTAGTAACAGGTCCTCCTTATTGCAGTGTGGGTTCTCTAGCATTCCTGATCCTGCCTTGTTCCAGTGTTCCATCCTGTCCTATCTTGTTCAGCCTACCCAGTCTCATCCAGTTTAACTTGCTCTGTCCAGTCTGTCCTGCCCAGCCTTGCTTCATCCTGGACCCTGGCCGCCCGGACCCGACTTCTGCTATGAACCCAGAGTACTCCCTTGCCTGCATAGAAGACCCTGGTTTTTCCTTTTAAGACTGGTAAAAAAAAAAAAATGTTTAACTCAGACAGTCCATCAGATAGTGGTAAACCACTTCCCCTTTATTCAGCATGTGTACACAGAACCTTGCTGCCATCAAAAATCCAGAGGGCAAAGCCTGACTATACAGATATAATTCAGACAAATACATTTCTTGACTTCTGCTTTTTACAAATAAGGTGAAGGCTTGAGAATTAACCTATAAGGCGAAGGATCGAGAATTGTCCTATAAAATGTCAGTTTCTATACTCTCTTATTAATTAACCTCTGTTCATTGGTTAGGAAAATTGGAACTGCAGTACTTTGCTTATTAATATTCATTAATCACAGGTGCAGCGAGACTCATGCATTCCTAACTGTCTTCTAAGCAGTAAACAACTTCTAGTTAATGGGTTATTTCTTACTTATGCCTACATGCTTGCAGCATGGCCTTACGGCCGAATTTTACACCACGCATTTTCAAAAGGGTCTGACCACGTAACAATATGTGCACAACTGCCGGGCCCTGAAAAGGGGATGGGATGGAGGCCAGCTGGGACGGAGGCTATTATTTTATTAGCCGCTCTCCCAGGGAAGCACGTGCCGGCAGTTGGCTGGCACGCATAAATTACCGTATTTTTTGCTCCATAAGACGCACCTGACCATAAGACGCACCTAGGATTCAGAGGGGGAAAATAAAAAAAATAAAAAAAATTTGTGCTAAACCGGCTCGGCGTCTTATCGAGCAAATTAGGGGAGTGCATAGCTTTTTTTTTTTCCTCCCCATTTTGTTTTCAGGTCTGGGGAGGGCCATTTCGGTCCACTCCCCAGATCAGAAAACTTTTCTTTCTCTGGGAACCCCTCCCCCCAAACCCCCCCCCCATCCCAACCCTTTAAATTAATTAACAACCCCCACCCTCCTGACCCCCCTAAGACCTGCCAAACATCCCTGGTGGTCCAGCGTGGGTCCAGGAGCGATCTCCTCGGCTTCGGCAGTCAGTAAACAAAATGGCGCCGACGGCCCTTTGCCCTCTCCATGTCACTGAGACCGACCAATAGCAGCGGTCGGTCCCAGTGACATAGTGAGGGCGAAGGGCCATCGGCGCCATTTTGATTACTGGCAGCCGACGGCCCTTTGCCCTTACTATTTCACAGGGACTACCGCTGCCATTGGTCGGTCCCAGTGACATAGTGAGAGCAAAGGGCCGTCGGAGCCATTTTGATTACTGGCAGCCGACGGCCCAAGGCCAGGAGATCGCTCCCGGACCCCCGCTGGACCACCAGAGACGTTTGGCAGGTCTTGGAGGGGTCAGGAGGGTGGGGGGTTGTAGTAAATTAAGTCGGCAGGTCTTGGGGGAGTCAGGAAGGAGGGGGGGTTTTGTTAGATTTTTAGTTTTTTTTTTTTATATTCGCTCCATAAGACGCACATACATTTTCCCCCCACTTTTGGGGGAAAAAAAGTGCGTCTTATGGAGCGAAAAATACGGTACTTCATCTCGGGAGCTGAAGTAAATTAAAAAACAAAGAAAAATAACTAAAAAGGCAGGGTTTAGGGGGTGGGGAGGAGAGGAGAGGGGAAGAGGGAGGGGGTTTAGGGTAGGGAACGGGGGGGGGGGGGGGGGAGGCCTGATTTTGTCTTCGCGTACACTTTTACAAAATTAGGACCCCTACACACACGGATTATAAAATCCGGCGTATATGTGCGCACGGCCCACGGATTTTATAATGCGTAGGCCGGCATGCGCATGTTTATTTATTTATTTAAAATCTTTTCTAAACAGTCATTAAGCTAGTTGCCGTTACAACAGTTCACAATAAAGCACATAATTTCAAACTTAAATGTGGTGAGTTATATTAACTAAACAGGTGCCAAATACTGTAGCATAGTTTCATATTAAATATTACTTAGTGGTTGTGATAAGTCATGTCTACTTTAAGTATATCGGCTATAAGATAAATTAACACTTAAGTCTGGTTCTCTGTTGTTGCAATCTAATAGAGGTAAAGTAAGATAAAATATACACACACACCATTTGAGTAAGCTGATGTGTGTGTGTGGGAGTTCTTCGGACCGCATCATACAATTCCCTGGATTCTACTCTTCATTCCCTTTGTGGTATGCTTGCTTAAATAGCCATATTTTTACACTTTTTTTGAATGCTTTGATGTCTCTTTGTGTTCTGATTTCTAGAGGCATTGTGTTCCATATTATAGGTCCTGCCAGGGATAGGGCCCTATCCCTTACTTGAGTTAGTCTGGCTGTTTTTACTGACGGAATATAGTTAGTAGGGCTTTGTTTGCTGATCTCAAGTTTCTATTAGGGACGTGTAGTGAAGGGCTGTGTATAACATGGATGTTAACAAGGCATGTTATAACATGGATGCGCGCGCACGTGCACCTTTTAAAATCTACCCCTTATTGTTACATGTCCAGCCTTGAAGCTGTTTCTGCATTATTTAATTATTTAGCTAAAGAGGAACTTAAGCTTTATTTCTAACTGCATAGTTTTGGTCTTGTCAGCCTCAATGAATCAATATAATTGGGATCTTAACCATAGATTCTCTCCAGATCCAACACCTGCCACTGACCTCTGCTTTGGCCTTCAGCTACGTCAGCCTTGAGCCTTGGCTTGACTCTAGTATCTGACTGACAGCTGCCTGCCCTGACCTTGGCCTGGATCTGGGCTCTCTTCCAACTGCCCTGTGGGACTCTCACCTAAGTCCTGCCAGTGCCTGGGACCCAAGGGCTCAACCTGCAGGGAACAGGGCTGGTATAGGTGAAGATCCAGCCTTGTCCAGCCTAGGGCATGTTCATCAGCTGTCAGCATGGGCCTAGGAGGTTTGCCTCATAAGCTGCATCAATCAAGCAACAGCAGAAGGGTCCACTTCCATTACAAGGTTGCTGAGGCCATGGACTCTATGGCCTTGACCATACTCCAAGCCATAATAGCAGAAAGACATCTTCAATCAGGTAACTGGCCTGTTCGAAAGACTGCGGTATGAATGGACACTATGGAGGCCCAACTACCCAGTTCCAGTGGCCCCGCCTCCACCCAAGCCAGCTCAACTCCCAGGAACCCTGCTGCACCTTTCACACCACCTCCCAGATTCCTAGGGGACTCCAAGGGATGCAGGGGCTTTATAAAAAAAAAAAAAAAAGCATTTTGAGCTTCAGGTGGCTTGCTTTCCCTCAGGCCATTCGAAAGTGATGTACATACTGTTACCGATGGGTAGCATTGACCTTGATTGGGCTTCATCGCTGTGAGAGCAAGAAGATCCGCTCCCTCCAGAATTTGGTTCATTTCCTACAGCAGTTTCATTTGGTGTTTAATGAACCAGGATCATCAAGGGACTAATACTATGTGGCAAATATGCCATGCAATTCTGAACCTTGGCCTGTCAATAGTGGGAGATGTTGTTCTTTTTGTCTTTTTCATTTGGAAGAAGTGAAGTGTGTAGACTTAGGAGAAAGGTGTCGATCATCATCCAAGATAGGATTCTGCATGGAAATGAAGGATTCTGTGATGACGCATCGGTATTTAAGTTGAGAAACCTGTTCTTGATGATACTGTTTTGGATGCCTTAAGAGATACGGTGATGATGGCTCATGTGTCGATGCAGGATTTGTTGATTGCACAGGTGCAGACTTGGCTGGGTGTATGGAACCTATGCATTGAGGATGATTCTGAACCATCGCATCAGATGCGATGTTTGCTTTGATGTGTGTGCCAAGTTTCCATGCATCAAATGTCAATGCAGGGTGCGTTAGTCGCTTTAGCGGTACTTGTGTCGAGTGATGAGTTGATACATCGTGGGATATTGCTTCCATATGGTGCTTCCTGGATGCAGAGGATTTGTGTGTTTTCTGTGTCAGTTTCTTTGATGCTTCTTCCTCACTTTTATGATACTGCATCAATAGTTTGTTTCGTTGAAGGAACTGTTTCTTTTTGCATTGGCTGCACTGATGAATATCTGTTTTAATTTCAACAGCACTTTTGTTTGTTTTTTTTTTGAGCCAGACTGTGTGGTTGCTGCAGACTGGTAATTTTCCAGCTTGACTCATTTTGGTCTTCCTTACTTAAAGCAGAAACCAAAGGTAGACTCCTTATTTGACCCTATGATTAGGAATCACCTTATGGAGCCAGCTTGACTGCCTGTCCAAATGTCCTAGGAATTCTGCAAGTCATGCTCAATAAGTTTAGAGTTCATGCAGCCAAGGCAGGCTAAGAAACCAGGGGATTCTGGGTCAGTTTCTTTTCTCCATATTGGTTTTCTGTTCAGGTGCACTCCTCACTTCAATTCCATGCTTCTAGAGGAAGAAGAGGAATGGTGGCTCCGTGATACATACGTGCTCTTACTCGGAGCATTTAAGGAAGCTATTGTTGCTCTTGTTCTTTGGGAGCGAGAAGACATCTTTCCAAAGGCTGCACAATTCGATTGGTCATGGTCTAAACCTAGGCAGTGATAGCAAAACTCGTGTCCATCCATCTTCAACATAAGGCAGCCACAGGGGCAGGTCTTAAACCTGCTGGATTTTTGGACATGATTTTTTTTTGTAGTACTGAAAAGTACTGTTTGGGGATTGCTACAAGTAGCAAGAAAAGGTTTCCCTTTTATTTTGCCTTTTTTTTTTTTTGTAACTGAGGAGTCAAACACGAGAGAATGCCTTAACCCTCCGTATGATAGTGCGGACAAAAACAGACTGAGGAGACTGATACAGCGCCTGCACGGGAACTCCCACCCATGCTCAGTAGAGCTCAAAGTTCTATTAGCTTGGAGAGACAGATCCATCCAGTGCTGCCTGATGACATCACCCACAGATCGCCCTGCTTATCTATGGAAAAAAGCCTCAAAAGGAGTTTACAACAGAACATTAATAGTTTAAATGATTTTATGTAAATGAACTGAGAGCAATTTTTAATTCAAGCAAAAATATATTTACCTTTATATCACTTACAGTAGGTGGCTTCAAAGCTAAAAAAAAAAAACAACCAAACTTTAAATAGGGAAAACAATTTTTTATTAATGTATTTTAATTGGTGAGAGTTTTTCTTAGGATAGAGAACATAAGATATGCCATACTGGATCAAACCAAGGGTCCATCAAGCCCAGTATCCTGTTTCCAACAGTGGCCAATCCAAGTCACAAGTATCTGGCAAATATCCAAACATTAGATAAATCCCTTGCTAATAATGCCGGCAACAAATCAGTGGCTATTCCCTATTGATTAATAGCAGTTTATGGACTTCTCCTCCAGGAACTTATGCAAACCCTTTCTAAACCCAGCTACACCAGCTGCCTTAAACTACATCCCCTGGCAACAAATTCCAGAGCTTAATTGGGCGTTGCATGAAAAAGAATTTTCTCCAATTTGTTTAAAATGTGTTACTTCCTAACTTCATGGAGTGCCCCCAGTCCTTGTATTATCTGAAAGGATAAATAACCGTTTCACATTTACCTGTGCAAGTTCTTTCATGATTTTATAGACCTCTATTATGAACAGCCCTAACCTTGTTAGCCTTTCCTCATAGGGGAACTTGTTCCATGCCTTTTATCATTTTGATCACCCTTCTCTGTACTTTCTCCAGTGCAACTATATCTTTTTTGAGATTCAGCGATCAGAACTACACACAGTATTCAAAGTGTGGTCTAACCAATGAGTAATAGAGGCATTGACATTTTCCATTTTATTTGCCATTGCCTTCCTAATAATTCCCACATTGTTTGCTTTTTTGACCACTGCAGCACACTGAGTCGACGATGTCAATTTTAGGCAATTAATAAAATTTTAATAAAGATAAATATCAACTATGATGCCCAGATCTTTTTCCTGGGTGGTTACTCCTAAAATGGATTCTAACATTCTGTAACTACCGCATAGGTTATTTTTTTCCTATATGCATCACCTTGTACTTCTCCACATTAAATTTCTTCTGCCATATGGTCACCTAATCTTCCAGCCTCGCAAAGTCCTCCTGCAATTTATCAAATCTGCTTGTGATTTAACTACTCTGAATAAATTTGTGTTATCACTTGTTATACATCTTTCCAGATCATTCCAGAGAATATGGTGTAAGATTTCAATTAAAGTAAATAATAAATTCCATCTCTAACTTTGTTAGTTTTAAAAAGGCACTTTGTGTTGGACTTTTTGACACTTTTAGTCAAGCATTCCGATTCCTTATCCGATTACAGTAATTTTCACCTAGCATTCCCTTTAGGAAAGTAAACTATTAAGTGAAATATTTTAAAATGCTATTTTAGCTTTTTTAAGATTATAATTCATATTTTTATTTTTCACTTTTCTGAAAAAAAAAAAAAAAGCTAAAAGAAGAAGTATGAAATTTGTTTACCATAAACAGTGTTTTCCATAGACAGCAGGATGAATAAGCCATTACATGTGGATGATGTCATTCGGCAGAACCAAATGGACTTGTCTCTCCAAGCTTATACAGCTTTGAGCTCTACTGAACATGTGCGGAATTTCCAATGCAGGTGTTGCTTTGTGAACCTTCTCAGTCTATATTAGAGCTAATGTAGCTATGTAGTCAATGTTCCAGGGAGGAGGGCAGGATTCTATGGCTAATTCATCCTGCTTTCTATGGAAAACATTGTTTATGGTGAGCAAGCTTTTTTTTTTTTTTTTAATCAATAGGCATGCTGAATTAGTCATTACATGTGGGGAGTCATTACAATTGAGCATTTACTAAACAACCCAGATTCCACTGTAGACAGCAGACTACTGCGAGAATATATTATGCAAAATTGCTTGTTCCAATTTACTGTCAACTCTTCAGAGACTGACCAGATAGTAGTGGGACATAAAGATGTAAACAGAGGACCATTTGGCAGCTTTGCAGATGTCTTTGAGGGGGGATTACTTACAAAGGGGCAATGGAAGAGGCCATAGCTCTCACTTGATGAGCTTTGACTGAAACTGTGATATCACGTTCTGCTGTGGCAATACTGAATACATTCGGCTATCCAACTGGATAACGTACATTTGGAGACTGCTGCTCCTAGTCTGTTTGGGTCAAATGAGACAAAGTTGCAAGGCTTGTCAATGTGGTTGAGTTCTTCTCTTGAAGTAGGCCAGTGCTTATTTGCAATCTAAGGTGTGAAAATTATTTTTTTACCGACATTTGCATACGGTTGTAGATTGATGTGAAAGGCCAAGAGCACCTTCATAGTAACACAGTAAAGTAATAACAGCAGATAAAGACCATATGGTCCATTCAGTCTGCCCAGCAATTTGCTTAGGGTAGTAACTGCCGCTCCATGCAGGTTACCCCCATGCAGAAATGTTATACCATTCCTTTCTTCTTTTTCAACTTCAAGCCTTTAGGGATCCGCAGTGTTTGTCCCATGCCCTTTTGAATTCATTTACTGGTCTCATCTTCACCACCTCTTCTGGGAGGGCATTCCAGGCATCCACACTCTGAAGAAATATTTCCTGACATTTGTTCCGAGTCATTCCCTCCTGGAGTTTCATATCATTACCCTTTGTTCTACCATTTCCGTGTCGAGTGACCAAAACCTCTAAGAATTCATGAATAAAAGGTGGAAATGCTTGCTTTAAGTCTTCACTTATTTGATCAATTCAACACAAGGATCCGTGAATCCCTAGTGCTATACCATTTCTGTTTATGGGGAGATACCTATGCCAGAAGCGGTATTTAATGGTGATGATTTGGAAGAACAAACAAATCACAGTGAACTTGGATGATATAATAGGATAGATTGACAAATTAAAGAGTAGCAAATTGTCTTGACCAAAAAATGAAAATGCAGATCTATTACTAGCAATTGGTAACTATCATTAAAATCATCTATTATTGTACCCGATGACTGGAGGGTGACCAATTTGACACCGATCTTTAAAAAGGGCTCCAGGAGTGATCCGGGAAACTATAGACAGGTAAGCCTAACTCCAGTCCTGGGAAACATCAAGGAAACTATTCTAATCAACAAAAATCACAGGACATGGATTTACACAAGGGAAGTCTTGCCTCACCAATCTGCCAGATTTTTGTTATGGGGTGTATAAACATGAGGACAATGGTGATCCAGTGGATATAGTGTGAAATGCCTTATGAAAATCCAAATACAAAGTCCCCCCTGAGACACTCCTGAGAAAAATAAATCATGGGATAAGGGAAATGTCCTAATGCAGATTACAAACTGGTTAAAAAGATAGGAAAAAAAAAAAAAAAAAAAAAGAGACTAGGAATAATTGGTCAATTTTTTCAGTGGAGTGCCTTAGGGATCTGTACTGGGACTGGTGCTTTTTAATATATTTATAAATGATTTGGAAAAGGGAACAAGTGAATTAATCAAATTTGCAGATGACACAAAATAATTCCGAGTAGTGAAATCATAAGTGGATTATGAGAAATTTCAGTAAAACCTTGCGAGAATGGGAGATAGGGCATCCCAATGTCTGATGAAGTTTACATAGTAACCTGGTAATGATGGCAGAAAAGGACCAAATGGTCCATCCAGTCTGCTTAGCAGGCTTCTTATGGTAATATTTACTGTGCTGTGTAGGTCAACTCTGGGGTTCTTTTAAGGGTAGTCTGTACAGTTACCCCCAATACTTAAGGATAGTAATATTTACAATCAAAAACCATCTGTCAACCCCTTAAAAAATTACTGCTAGCATCATTTTTACTGGGTGAGGAGCCTTCCTGAAAATTCTGACAACACTGACTTGCTTTGCTTTTGGACTTGGCATAGAAGCAGTCCTGTGCTTTTCCTCTTATTTAATGTGGACAAGTGCAAAGTGAATCATATAGGGAAAAATAACCCACACTAATATTAGGTTCCAAAGACAGGTCTGTAATTTCATGTTTGAATTACCACCTGGAAAAGGATCTGGGTATCATCGTGGACAATACGTTGAACTCCTTGGTTCAGTGTGCAGCAGAGGTCAAAAAAGCAAACAGAATATTAGAAATTAGGAAAGGAATGGAGAATAAAACAGAGAATGATATAATGCTTATGTATCACGCCATGGTGAGACCACACCTAGAATATTGTTTATATTTCTGTTCACTGCATCTCAAAAAAAGACACAGCTGAACTGGACAAAGTACAGAGGCCAACCAAAATCATAAAGGAGTTAAAATGGTTCCCCTGTAAGGAAAGGCTAAATAGGTTAAGACTGTTTAAGTTGGAGAAATATAATAGAGAGCTATAAAATTATGAGTGAGAAAGAATGGGTAAATGTGAATTTTTTACTCTTTGAAAACAAAACAAACAAACTAGGGATACTCTATGAAGTTTGTAAGCAGCACATTTAAAACAAATTGGAGAACATTCTTGTTCTTTGAATGCCCAATTAAGCTCTGGAATTCACTGCTGGAGAATGTGGTAAAGGCAGCCAGTGTATTATGTTTAAAAAGAGGTTTGCCCACGTTCTTGGGGAAGTGCATAAATTGTTATTAACCATATAAACTTGTGAAAAGCCACCACTTAGCTATTTACTATTTGGGATGTGACCTGGACTGTCCACTGTTGAAGACAGGATGCTGGGCTTGATGGGTCGGTATGATCCAGTATGGCAACTTCTTATGTTCTGAGAGAGATCATTTAATTAAACCCAACTATAAAACAAAGGCAGGCCAGAGAGAGAGAGATGTCTGAATGTGCTATAGATAAGTTACTGGCAGACTGATCTATTTCTGCGTTTATCCCATTGCACCTGCTTTCCCCCAGAGGCATAGGAGACAAAAGCAGACTTGGGGCAGCTTTGCAGATTCTCCTGATCAGGGGGCAACGCTAGGACTGTTAAAAAAAAAAAAAACTCCAAACGGTTTAAGACCTTTTTTTTCTTAACAGTATAGGTCCCAGAAGGAAGGATGTGACAGTTATATTAATCTATACATTTATCAAGTACATTTACACAGCTGTAAAGACATTCTTGCTCAGAACGGGTCACCAGTAAAACAGTCGATCTAATATTTGTTTTAAAAAGGAAGCCGTTGTGTCTGTGAGGACGAGGAGGGCGTCCAAGGATGGAACCCCAACGGCGGGCAGGCTGGGCCAGGCTCGGAGGTCAGCTCTTCCCTTTCACGCCAAATACCCCGTTTCCTAGACAAGGAAATAGAAGAGACCGAACAAAACACTTACTAGTGTTCTTTGTCCGCGTACAAAGCGGGAAAACAAGGACGAAGCCAAGGCAGAGAAGGGCCGCTAAGCGCATCCTACAGCCCTGCCGGCCTGCTCTGGCGTTTCAAACCAAGCCCAGCGCCGGCGCGAGCCTGACCGTTGAGAACGTCCCGCCCGAGCTCCCGGCGCGTGCGGGCCATATGGCAGGGGAAGTGAGAGTGCGCCTGCGCAGAGTGCGCGAGCCCAGCCTCTGGCTTTCTCCCGCCTTTGCCTGGACGGGAAAGCTCGAGAGTTCAGGGCGTCCAGCTTCGTTTCTTCGGTGGCGACAAGAGCGGCGCCTCCGAATCGCACTGTTTTAGTAGCAGCTTCAGAGGAATGTTCTCTACCAGATCACAAATTCCCGGGGCCCGTTTCAGGAACATTAAGAAAGCCTGCAATAGGCCACAAGTCTCTTTTCCTGTGCTGGCCTAGCGTTCTGGTAAGAGCTTTCCGCTGATTTCTGGGTAGATTGAAGTAGTACACCTTACAAATCTGAATAATTAAATATTCTGCAAGTGTTTGATTAGCAGTTTATGCAATTATGTTATAATTCTGTTTTACTTTTAATGTATTTTCCTACAACTGTCTAGCATCCAGATGTATGCAAAGTGTGTTCTGTAATTTGGCTTTTTTTTTTGCTCAACAAATTGAAATCGATAAAAAGCATGAACTAGGACTCCAATAGGAGTTAGCTATCATGTATCAGTAAATTGACATCGCTAATACTAATCTGTAAGACTGGCCAGGCACTTCATTCCAAAGTTTTACTTCTTGATTAAACAAGCAAATACAAAATGAGGAAGGGCGGACTGCTTAATACTACAGAAAAGGATTTGAGAGTTATAGTGCACCATAAACAAAGTTGGCAATGTACTAGTATTATTTTAAAATATCACATATGAAGACAGCTTAAACTATGTCTACAGTCAGAGAAGTAAAGAAAGCAAATAGATATGTGCTTAAGGAAGTAAGCAGGAAAACCCTCAGGTGTATTCTTCACGGTTCAGTACTGGTTCAAGAGCACCCGTGTGAAAAAGGGGAGAAACCTTGACCCATGGATGAGCCAAATGGGTCCAGCTGAAATTGTCGTGGAGATCAGTCAGATAATATTAAATATGAAAGGCATAGCCTGAATTCCATACATGTCATAAGAACCTGCAATACTGGGTCAGACCAAGGGTCCATCAAGCCCAGCATCCTGTTTCCAACAGTGGCCAATCCAGGCCATAAGATCCTGGCAAGTACCCAAACACTAAGTCTATTCCATGTAACCATTGCTAATGGCAGTGGCTATTCTCTAAGTGAACTTAATAGCAGGTAATGGACTTCTCCTCCAAGAACTTATCCAATCCTTTTTTAAACACAGCTATACTAACTGCACTAACCACATCCTCTGGCAACAAATTCCAGAGTTTAATTGTGCGTTGAGTAAAAAAGAACTTTCTCCAATTAGTTTTAAATGTGCCCCATGCTAACTTCATGGAGTGCCCCCTAGTCTTTCTATTATCCGAAAGAGTAAATAACCTATTCACATCTACCCGTTCTAGACCTCTCTTGATTTTAAACACCTCTATCATATCCCCCCTCAGTCGTCTCCTCTCCAAGCTGAACAGCCCTAACCTCTTTAGTCTTTCCTCATAGGGGAGTTGTTCCATTCCCCTTATCATTTTGGTTGCCCTTCTCTGTACCTTCTCCATCGCAACTATATCTTTTTTGAGATGCGGCGACCAGAATTGTACACAGTATTCAAGGTGCGGTCTCACCATGGAGCGATACAGAGGCATTATGACATTTTCCGTTTTATTCACAATTCCCTTTCTAATAATTCCCAATATTGTTTGCTTTTTTGACTGGGTGTCTGTGGTTAATGGCGCAGTGGCCCACCCACAGGTGAAAGAGAGTGGTTCAGCTTACTTTCCGGAAGTCTCTACATTAAAGCTTAGTTCCTTATCATCCTTCTAGATCAGAGCTTTCCAAACTTTTCATGTTGGTGACACACTTTTTAGACAAACATAATTTCACGACACAGTAATTCAGTCTACTAGCAAACCAGAGGTTAAAGGTTAAACAAGGAAAACGAATTTTGACAATTTATGTATGTTTCCTTAAATATATACATTTTTGTGGATTACATAATGTTACACCCACACTGACCCCCAGGCAGCTCCCATTCATTCTCACACCGCACCCTCCCCACCCCCCAGGCATGCACCAATTTATTCTCACACACACATACACCACACACAGGCAGGCACCTATTCTCACACAGACAGACCCCAGGAAGGCACCCATTCGTTCTCATACACAGATACAGCCGCAGGCAGGCACCCATACATTCACACACATACACCCCTATTCATACACTTGCACACACTGAAGGCAGACCCCCCTCTCTTTCTTTTGCCAGCAACCTCAGAGCCTCTCTCATTCCTTTGCTACTGCTGCCATGTGGGTAATTGGGGAGGTGCTGATTGCTGCTACTGGCACTGAAGCACGTTCTGCTGCCTCCTTTGTGCAGGCCCCTCGGTATTAAATATTTATTTATTTTATTTATTTATTGTTTTTGTTATACCGAGTTTCATGATAGGCATCACATCAACCCGGTTTACAAATAACAAGGAGTGTAAAGCATAACGTAACGTAAAAAACAATATTTTCAATAAGAACCTTGAACTTTAAATACAGTGAATCAGAAAAAGGGAGAGGGAAAGTTACAAAAAACAAGGAAAATAAACTTGGGATGGAAGGGGAGAAATTGAACAGCACAATATTTACATTTCAGCCTATTGATACATTAGAATAGCAAGTGAAAAAATAAGACTATGAATACATTAGAATAGCAAGTGTAATGTATTCTATACATTAGAATAGCAAGTGAAAAAATAAGACTATATTTGCGGGCTTCCACTTCTTTCATGCAGATCTCGTACATTGTGAGATCGTCTCTTCTCCAAGCTGAAAAGTCCTAACCTCTTTAGTCTTTCCTCATAGGGGAGCTGTTCCATCCCCTTTATCATTTTGGTAGCCTAACATCTTGTAACTATAGCATGGGTTATTTTTCCCTATGTGCATCACCTTGCACTTATCCACATTACTGAGCCTTTTCTCCCATTCTATGTTTACTGTAAAAAATGTTCGTAAGCCAGTACAAAGAAAGTTAAACCAAGTTCTAGAGCTGGGAAAAAATGGGAATTCCTCCGAGGGGATAAAATGCAAGGAAGCTGATAAGCCTACTAACTGACTCAATTTTAGAGACTTCATCACCAGCATATAACTAGGGCCCTGCCTCTTGAAAAGCATGATGTTTGTAATTTCAGGGGACTACTAGCTTAAGAGTGTCTGGCTGCTACTGGAGGGGGAGAGGTGAAGATGGCTATGTCAGTGACAAGGTTCAGTTCAAAGGAGACTTCCCTTCATCCTAAAGCTGCTGTAGGGGCTCCACTCTTACTCAAGCGTCATTTAGGTTGGGAATTTATGAAAAAGATTAAAATATAGCTCTCTATGACTAGACAGGTTTTTCAAGGCCAATCCTTATTTTTTCCCAAATATTTGCTATTTCGGATTAATTTTGAGATGACTGCACCACCGTGAAGTGCAGGCCCCATTGTTAGGAACAGTTTAATGTTCAGTAATTGTGCTGGAATATTAGAACGGAAAACTCGTGTTCCATTTAAGAGCCTAACATAGAAACATAGAAATGACGGCAGAAGAAGACCAAACGGCCCATCCAGTCTGCCCAGCAAGCTTCACATTTTTTTCTCATACTTATCTGTTTCTCTTAGCTCTTTGGTTCTATTTCTCTTCCACCCCCACCATTAATGTAGAGAGCAGTGATGGAGCTGCAACCAAGTGAAATATCAAGCTTGATTAGTTAGGGGTAGTAGGGGTAGTAACCGCCGCAATAAGCAAGCTACACCCATGTTTATTTGTTTTACCCAGACTGTGTTATTCAGCCCTTATTGGTTGTTTTTCTTCTCCCCTGCCGTTGAAGCAGGGAGCTATGCTGGATATGCGTGTAGTATCAGTTTTTCTTCTCCCCTGCCGTTGAAGCAGAGAGCTATGCTGGATATGCGTGAAGTATCAGTTTTTCTTCTCCCCTGCGGTTGAAGCAGGATATGCATTGAAAGTGAAGTATCAGGCTTATTTGGTTTGGGGTAGTAACCGCCGTAACAAGCCAGCTACTCCCCGCTTTGTGAGTGCGAATCCTTTTTTCTTCTCCCCTGCCGTTGAAGCAGAGAGCTATGCTGGATATGCGTGAAGTATCAGTTTTTCTTCTCCCCTGCCGTTGAAGCAGAGAGCTATGCTGGATATGCGTGAAGTATCAGTTTTTCTTCTCCCCTACCGTTGAAGCAGAGAGCTATGCTGGATATGCATTGAAAGTGAAGTATCAGGCTTATTTGGTTTGGGGTAGTAACCGCCGTAACAAGCCAGCTACTCCCCACTTTGTGAGTGCGAATCCTTTTTTCCACATTTGCTCTTGCTGTTGTAGCTTAGAGTGATGTTGGAGTCACAGTAACCATGTGTATGTTTATTGAATAAGGGTATTATCTCCAGGCAGTAGCCGTCATTCTGGCGAGCCACCCACTCTTTATTGACGGCCTCTTGATTTTATGGATCCACAGTGTTTATCCCACGCCCCTTTGAAGTCCTTCACAGTTCTGGTCTTCACCACTTCCTTTGGAAGGGCATTCCAGGCATCCACCACCCTCTCCGTGAAGAAATACTTCCTGACATTGGTTCTGAATCTTCCTCCCTGGAGCTTCAAATCGTGACCCCTGGTTCTGCTGATTTTTTTCCTATGGAAAAGGTTTGTCGTTGTCATTGGATCATTAAAACTAACAAAACACAAATCTCAATTTAAGGGAACAAATCTGAACAAGGAAGTAGCCCATGTTAAAAGATTAAAATGATTATTCCCTAAATAGAATTAAAGGTTGTACTAAAATGTAAGCATTTAATTTAGCGAAAACAAAATGACTCGTTTTCCTCCTTGCAGTTATAATTAAGTTTTTCAGTTTCTGGAATTAAAAAAAAAATATTTGGACGTAAATGTAAATATGGACCTCAACTGTTTAAATACGTTGAATGTGCCCTGTATTATGTCAGTGCACGTGCGAGAGGGGGCTGCTGTACGGAAAGGAGGCGGAAGATGGAAGATTCTCAGAGGAAAGCTGTACGCGGTAACGTGGGATGTTTGTCACATCTGCCAGTATGGGTACGGCATAAGCTGCCCAGCCCTGCATTCGTACACGCAGCAGATCGACATCTTAGCTGGCCCGGTGTTGGGTTTAGTCACAATCCCGAAAGCGACGACATCGCAGAAGCACAACAGAACCTGCAGCCGCCTTCAGCGCACAGCTAACTCCCCTTCTCCAGTTCCGGCTCACAAGCCAAGCAAGCGCCCCTATCCTGCTCCGCGCGTCCTCCCCGGCCATTCAACCTGCCTTCCCCAAAGTAAGCACGATTATAGCCCCGTCTGTGTCTGCTACAACCGAATGGCTGCTCCCGCACCATGATTGGCCGCTGTGGGGCCTCCGGATGCCATTGGCGCTAACTCCCTGCTCTTGTCTTGTAGTTGGTAACCGGAGCCGTCACTTGCTGTTTTGGGTTCCGCCTTCCCAGCTATCAGGTTAGTCTTACCCACTGTACTGGGGCTAGATCTAGCTGAGCTGGTTGATCTTTCAAAGTCCTAAACGCTGCTTTGGTGTTTATTGATTAAAAAGCAATAGACTTCTGCAACAAGATGGACATGAAGAAAAGAATTCATTTAGAGCTTCGGAATAGGACGCCGTCAGATGTAAGGATTTGCAAATGTACTTCTTGTCTTTCCTTTTCTTAGAATTAGGAAAAATTGCTAGCTTTGCCAATGTATTCTGTTATTGTCCTTGATTTGACTACCTGTGTACCAAATTTGGGTGCCAAGAGGCGCACGCATGTGTCCTGCGAAACGCGCTACTTTGGAGTGAGAGTGGAATAAAGAGGGCTTGGAGAAAACAAGTTTGTTGGCTTTAGTTTGACATATTTTGATTGGGTACTGAGAGAATCTCATTTAATGGAAATGGTAGTTGAAAGTGCGTCTTCGTTTCTTGTAGTGAGCAGACAGAGAGACTGGGGAGCCATATTTGTAACTTTGTAGTCCTCATGAACGCGCCCTTTCTTTTGCCCGATCCTGTGCGAAATATGCATGGAAGCCTGGCTTCGTGCAGGGGCAATTTAAAGTGCGCTTCGTGGCGGCTCTTTCTCGAGCTCGAGGAAAGGAGAGGCTAAAACTTTGGCAGGACGAAAACAGTGCACGACTGGCGCCGTGGTGACAGTACGCGGGCAGAGGAAAGTTTATTGGTGGAGCTGGTAGGCGGCGAGGCACGATCGCCTCGTGTTGCGGTGTCTTGCGCTGGACGGGCTGCAGTGCGGAGCCGCGAGCTCCGCTCCCGGCCAGCGTAAAGTTTCTCCGGCGCCGGCTCCTTGGAGAAGCGAAGCTCGAACGAGCCGCCATTTTCATCCAGGAAGAGGGCTTCGCCATTGATGGGGTCCGGACGCTCCTGTTTTGCTTTCTGGTGAGCATTTGTGTTGCTTTGCATCGTGGTGGCTGGCTGAGCTCCTGCTGCTGTTGCACAAGAGCTGCGCTGCGGCTAAGCCTCAGTCGGGCGGAGAGCATTGCTAGCGATGACTGCCTGCCATTTTGTCAGATGCGAGGCTCGAGCTGCCGGTGCTTTCAGATATTACTTTGCGGGCTGGAGGGATCCGGAGTGACGCCGCTTCGCTCAGGTAAACGGAGTAAAGACGTGTAAAATGAAGTCCAGATAATCAGCCGCATTATTCCTGGGAAACCTTCCCTTTCAAAAATAGTAGAGTATTTTTGTCTTGGGAAAATATCTTCCTTTTTTATATGCCATGCCATAGTAACAGCCAAGCCCAGCCATTGGCACCTGAATTTTTGTGAATATGACAGGTAGGTCATAAGGAAAAAATGGAGGTAACCCTGGAAAACAGATAAAGCTCCTAGACTTACATGGTATGGGGAACTAAATGTTAAAGCATGAGTCCCTCTCAAATTAAACCTTAAACTACTGTAAGGGCACGTCAAAGATAAGACTGTACATTCACTTTCCCGGGAATAGCCCTTTTCTTCACTACCGCTTGTCACAGGGGGTAAAAGCATTTTTACCCACAGGGATACCAGTGTTGAGAAACACAGTTTACACGTGTGGATCCATTGGAAATGCATAAAAGGCAAAACAAATTGTTATAATTTTTTTCTTTAATTAGGATTCCTAAGTAACAGTTTTAGGTTGGATAACAAAAGTACACACTAAGAAAACTAAATCAATTTTTAAATGGCCCAAAAGGGCATCACACATTTTGTATTTTTGAGCATGACTTAAGACAGAAACCCTCTACATTTGTATACTGAGGGATTTTGATCTGTGTTTGCAAATGACATACTGTGGCCTTGGTGCCATATTTCATGTAAAAATGTTAGTGAAAGCAAACTGCTAAAATAATCTATTAATGAATATTTTGTTTGTACTGAAATACGTGAATGGTTTTGTGCTGAGCAGTGTATAATCATATAGCAAGTTCATTCTGATAAGAAAATGTCAGACAAATAAGAGGAATAAATTGTGCTCTAAAAAGTGAACTATGGCTCAGTTGAAATGAATTTGACCCAGAAAATGTGTGCACACAGGCAGGCCAATGCAATGAGGTGCATTCATCAGAGCACACAATTTTTGTGTGCAAACATTACTGCCAGTACAGCAAGGAGTTTTGCACGCAAAAAATGTGTGTAGAACAATCATATTTTGCTGTGCGTTGCGCCTTTCTTTACATGCATTTTTTAACTTCCAGTGCATTAACATGCTATTACTGTATCAGGAGTTAAACTGTGTACTGAATTTCATTGCACAGTTTTAATTCTCAGCTTTTTGCATCAGCCCCAGGGTTACTGTGCTATCTTGTTAGGTTATTCTGGATTAATTATGTTGTATTCTACAATGTAATAATGATGGATTCACAGCATCTCAAGTGACGTTTGATCTTATATTCCTCAAAAGGGTCATGAATAGTTTACTGTGGATTTAGACACTAGTTTGATTTTTTTAAGGCTATAATCCTTAGGGTGAGTTTGTTAAAACAATTTAGCGATCCTTTTGATAGAAAATAGTAGCCTAAGACATGCTCTAAAAATGACTGCTGAGATGCATTTCTTACCCATTTACCAAGTTCTTAGTTCTTACTGTAGTTCCTAGATAGAATACAGTAAGTATTCTCCATTGTGTATCTTAAGATATATTTATTTATGGTTATTTTTATGCCACCCAATTACCAAAAATATTTCAGTGCCAGGCCCTATTCACAAAAATGAAAGTAAACAAGATGTATGTGGTGGTACCTTTTTTTTTTTTTTTTTTTTTTTTTTTTTTAAATTGGACAAACAATACATTTCTTGACTAATTTTTGAAAGCTACACTATCTTTTCTTCAGGTCAGAATTCAAATGAGAGTTACGACCGGAAGAAGAGAGTATTAGCTCTCTCAAAGGCTAATCAAGAAGGGTATTGTTACTCCAAATAAAGTATCACCTTTATTTTTATCTAATCTTTTTATTTGTTAAGCTTCATTTCTGTGGACTATACAAGTATTTTAAGTCCCTCAAATGTCCGATCATGATCCGTAGTATAAGATTTGTTTTTCTTTATTCATAGGTTAGATGTAGCAACTAACTGGCTGTTCAGAACATGGGTTTGGGCTCCCAGATTTACAGTAATTTTAATAAAAATTCTGTGTAACCTTTCCAATAAAAACTGCTCAAGATGGTTTACAACAATTTAAAAATGTAAACTAAAATTAAAATAAGCAATAATTTTTTTTTTAAATTATTTATTCTATCAATTTGCCATACCTAAATCTTGAATGACAGTTTAGGATAACCTAAATGTCATTTTGGGTTCAGGCATTTCCTCTGGTTTCCTAGATGTTTGCATCAGAATACCTAGCTGAACATCCATATACAATACTGGAACTCAGGATGGCCAGAAGCGATGCCCAGCCTGTTTTAGGCCTACTTTCATATGCCAGATTTTACCTAGTGCCAGCTGTTCATTTAGATTTTATTTTTTAGCCTACTTTGCTACAGAGAAACTGGCTTTATAAGATCATCATGGTTCTTTCCTGTCTCTCCCCATTAATAATCTTTGAACCATTCATCCAGTTGCATTCAGATCTGCACCACAGATAATACAGTACCTACTGATCCTCGCCTCACGCTTTTCGTGTGCCTTAATTGCGACCATCCTGACACCTAGAATTTCTTTTTCTTTTTATTTCCTATAGGGAAACGGACCAGTTCAATTAATCTCAGAGCGGTCAGAGCACATTGTTATGACAGCATTTTGAAAACTGCTTTACCATTGGTTAGTAGTTGTAACCATCTGCACATTTGTGTAACATAGAAGGAAACTAGGCTTTATGAAATGTTCACACATCTTTGTTTTGATAAATGGATAGCAGTATCATAACATATTTATAACATAGTAGATGATGGCAAAAAAAAAGACCAAATAGCTCAGATTGTCTGCCCAGTTATTTCTGTCCAGACTGCTAAGCATATATAGCAGCTGCCTGCCATAGAGTGTGGCCAGCATATTACTCCTTATCCAGGACAGTTTTTGTTGACTTCCTCATTTTATGTAGATGACTATATAAGATGCCTTTCTTTGTTCACACCCAACAGCCTTCCTATTTCTAACCATAAAGCTAAATAGTCCTCTACTAGTGTGTCTGTTGTCTAAACCTCCAGCCTCCTGTATATCCTACCAGGCAGACCAAGCTGCTAGTTAATTCTGCTATCACAACCTGCCAGACAGACTGGGCTGATTAGTTGTCTGCATTTCCATAGCCCCTACAGTTATGGAATCATCTGAGTAAGGCACTTTAAACACTTAAACACACTAAGTGGATGATTACCCCCACTTTAGCAGTTTTTTAACCCAATAGTGTATCTCAGGTTTTTATTTTGCTTTTCAAATGATATACAGTTGTCAGCAAGAAGGAAAAAAGGGTATATTGATGGTTTCTGTTTACTCCACTACAATACAATTCTTCAGCTATATTACAGGCTAGTAGGGCCACTGTTGAGATACTGCAGCCTGGAGCTGTTCCTTGTCGCTAGGCCCTATATTAGTTTGCTCAGATGTGCGGAGAGTGCTGGGATGGAGGGGAAGATCAGGGAGACGTGGAGATAGTATTGGGAAGAAAGCTAAGAAAAGTAAAAATTAAGGAACAGAAGCAAAAAAAAAAAATCTTAAGGCAAAAAAGCAAAATAAGGCGACAAAGTAAAACAACAGAGCAAAAAGGTGGGGAAAAAAACAGTTAAGTTTCCTGGCTCCTAAATAGTTTTGACTGGCATCAATTTGTTCTAAATATTTTTCTAGCCCTATGTATAGTGAATGGCTAAGGATTCTTAAGGGGAGAGTATGTATAGAGAGGTGTGGAGAATGAAGGTCGAAGGTGAGAAAGGAGGTGTGAACCTAGTAGTCTGACGTATAGGAAAAACCAGGATGGGGTAGAGCTGCAGTTACTTGTAGAATATAGTAAGAAGTGATATAATGCCCTTTAGACACAAATATTATTGGACTTTAAACAACATGTACTATGTCCATAATCAAATCCAGTAGGCACAATGGGGCGGATTTTAAAACAATATGCGTGCTGGTACGTTTGTTCGCGCCACCGGCGCGAACAAAAGTACACCAGATTTTATAAGATACGCGCGTAGCTTATAAAATCCGGGGTCGGCGGGCGCAAGGGGGTGCACATTTGTGCAACCTGCGCGTTCCCTCCAAGGCCGTTCCGATTTCAGAGCGGCCTCGGAGGGAACTTTTCTTCGCCCTTCCCCTCCCTTCCCCTACCTAACCCACCCCCCTGGCCCTATCTAAACCCCCCCCCCCCCCTTACCTTAATCCGCCCCAATATGAATATGAGAATTTCTCACTTAAATTTTTCAAAAAATGTAAAGTGAAATATCATGTATCTTGTCCTCATGGGTCATCATGACCTGAACCTGCATTCTTACCTTTACATCATGTGCCATATACCAGGTGTCAAATGAGGTGTAAATCATGACAAGACATGAAGTTAAAGTAAAATATTGTTTTCCAATTTGCTTGTAACTCTGCTTTATCTGACTGAACTGTTTATAAAGTAGGTAATCACTTTTGAACACTAATAATTAATGTTTGTGTGACAAAGCAGTAATCGTACATATTATCTATAATGTCTCTGGCCTAAAGCGCTCACAATTTGGATTTTGAGCCCAGGAAGGTAGGTTATACAATGAATTTCATTTGTCAAAAGGTTTCTTGTATACTGTGACTATGGGAAAACCTTTAAATAAATCAGACTTGAGTGGTTAATAACAGAGTAGAACTGGTATCTGTATTCCAGCCACTATGATGCATACGAGTCCTAAATATTAGTACTATTTTGTGATCTAGAAAATGTTTTGGTTAACTGGCTACTGAAAGTTTTTGTAGAAACAGAATATGAATAAGGCGTTACAAGCCATTTTGCGGGCATATAAAGGAGGTGCTCAGGAAGCTATTTCTTGTGTTTAATAAAATTTGTAAAATGTTGATTGGTTATACTCCTTCCACCAAGTCACTGAGACTTGGTGGAAGGAGGATAAAATGAGGAAAATAGAAAAAAACTGAAAGGTGCAGCTGGAAAGGTTAAAAGTGTTCAGCAGGCATGGACATTGTTTAAAAATACAATCTTAGAGGCGCAGTCCATAAGTATTCCACAAATTAAGAAAGGTGGAAGGAAGGCAAAACAATTACCGTCATGGTTAAAAGGTTAGGTGAAATAGGCTATTTTAGCCAAAAAAAATCTTTCAAAAATTGGAAGAAGGATCCATCTGAAGAAAATAGGATAAAACATAAGCATTGTCAAGTTAAGTGTAAAACATTGATAAGACAGGCGAAGAGAGAATTTGAATTGAAGTTGGCCATAGAGGCAAAAACTCATAATAAAAACGTTTTAAAATATATCCGAAGCAAGAAACCTGTGAGGGAGTCGGTTGGACCATTAGATGACCGAGGGGTTAAAGGGGCTCTTAGGGAAGATAAGGCCATTACAGAAAGACTAAATTTAATTCTTTGCTTCCGTGTTTACTAATGAGGATGTTGGGGAGATACCAGTTCCTGAGATGGTTTTCAGGGGTGATGAGTCAGATGAACTGAACGAAATCACTGTGAACCTGGAAGATGCAGTAGGCCAGATCGACAAACTAAAGAGTAGCAAATCACCTGGACTGGATGGTATGCATCCTAGGGTACTGAAGGAACTAAAAAATGAAATTTCTGATCTATTAGTTAAAATTTGTAACCTATCATTAAAATCATCCATTGTACCTGAAGACTGGAGGGTGGCCAATGTAACCCCAATATTTAAAAAAGGCTCCAGGGGCGATCCGGGTAACTATAGACCAGTGAGTGTCGGGAAAAATAGTGGAAACTGTTCTCAAGATCAAAATCATAGAACATATAGAAAGACATGGTTTAATGGAACACAGTCAACATGGATTTACCCAAGGGAAGTCTTGCCTAACAAATCTTCATTTTTTTGAAGGGGTTAATAAACATGTGGATAAAGGTGAACCGGTAGATATAGTGTATTTGGATTTTCAGAAGGCGTTTGACAAAGTCCCACTTGAGAGGCTTCTAAGAGAACTAAAAAGTCATGGGATAGGAGGTGATGTCCTTTCGTGGATTACAAACTGGTTAAAAGACAGGAAACAGAGTAGGATTAAATGGTCAATTTTCTCAGTGGAAAAGGGGAAACAGTGGAGTGCCTCGGGATCTGTACTTGGACCGGTGCTTTTCAATATATAAATGATCTGGAAAGGAATACGATGAGTGAGGTTATCAAATTTGCGGATGATACAAAATTATTCAGAGTAGTTAAATCACAAGTGGATTGTGATACATTACAGGAAGACCTTGCAAGACTGGAAGATTGGGCATCCATATTGGCAGATGAAATTTAATGTGGACAAGTGCAAGGTGTTGCATATAGGGAAAAATAACCCTTTCTGTAGTCACACGATGTTAGGTTCCATATTAGAAGCTACCACCCAGGAAAGAGATCTAGGCATCATAGTGGGTAATACTTTAAAATCGTCGGCTCAGTGTGCTGCAGCAGTCAAAAAAGCAAATAGAATGTTAGGAATTATTAGGAAGGGAACGGTTAATAAAATGGAAAATGTCATAATGCCTCTATATCGCTCCATGGTGAGCCCGCACCTTGAATACTGTGTACAATTCTGGTCGTAACATCTCAAAAAAGATATAGTTGCGATGGAGAAGGTACAAAGAAGGGCAACCAAAATGATAAAGGGGATGGAACAGCTCCCCTATGAGGAAAGGCTGAAGAGGTTAGGGCTGTTCAGCTTGGAGAAGAGACGGCTGAGGGGGGGGATATGATAGAGGTCTTTAAGATCATGAGAGGTCTTGAACGAGTAGATGTGAATCGGTTATTTATACTTTCAAATAATAGAAGGACTAGGGGGCATTCCATGAAGTTAGCAAGTAGCACATTTAAGACTACTCGGAGAAAATTTTTTTTCACTCAATGCACAATAAAGCTCTGGAATTTGTTGCCAGAGGATGTGGTTAGTGCAGTTAGTGTTGCTGGGTTGAAAAAAGGTTTGGATAAGTTCTTGGAGGAGAAGTCCATTAACTGCTATTTATCAAGTTTACTTAGGGAATAGCCACTGCTATTAATTGCATCAGTAGCATGGGATCTTCTTAGTGTTTGGGTAATTGCCAGGTTCTTGTGGCCTGGTTTGGCCTCTGTTGGAAACAGGATGCTGGGCTTGATGGACCCTTGGTCTGACCCAGCATGGCAATTTCTTATGTTCTTAGTTTTTTATATTCGGGAAGTTGTGATTTGTATGCCTATAGAAGTGTAGTTGTTTTGTTTTTTCTCCAGGATCTCTCTATTTTTCTGAGTTTCCTTTTTGCTGCTCTGATGTTTTTGTTGTACCAGGGATTTTGATTTTTTTGTTTTTTATTGTTTTTGTTATTATGGGATTTATCTTGTCTGCTATAGTTTTTGTGATGTTGAACAAGAAGATGTTGCATTTTCTATGTTTGATAGATCAATATTTGTTATTTCAGTTTGCAGATTTGTTTGAAGGGTTTCCATGCAGAAAGGTGGAAGATAGGAGAAGGCTTTGGTGGTGTGTTTTTTTTTGTTGAGCGTTTATGATAAGGGAATACATTTGTGTGGATGATAGAATGGTCTGATCATGGAATTTTAGAAATAGTCATTTGGTGATTCGACCAGAACTTGGTATTGATGAAGATTAGTTCTAGTGTGTGACCTGCCTTGTGTGTAGGGCCAGTGATAATTTGATTGAGACATAGAGATGATAGTGCATCAATGATTGATGAGGATGCAGGTGATAGGGGGGTAGAGTCCATATGTAGGTTGAAATCACCTAGAATAATTATAGGTTTGGTAATAGTTTGGTCAGAAAAAAGTTAAGTGATGAGCAGTTTTTTTTCGAGAGTGTTGAGGGGGCAGTATAATAGGCAAATTTGTAAGTGTGGAGAATCAAATAATGCAATTTCTAGTGGAGAGCAATTGCTTGTTGGAATTGGTTTCAGTTGTAGATTTTTTTTGGAGATGAGCATTAAGCCTCCTCCTTTCTTTTTTGGTCTGGGTAAAGAAAAAGTTCTATAAGAAGAGTTGTTGATTTGGTTGATTATTACAGTGTCATTGTTTTTTGCCCAAGTTTCTGTGATAGCTATAAAGTCTGGTTTTTCATCTTGGAGAAGGTCGTTGATGATAGGAATTTTTTTGATTATTGATTGAGCATTAAAGAGTAGAAAGGAGAGTGTTAGTTACAGAGTGAAGTGTTGTTGTTGTGATTAATCGTTGTGTGTTGATATTTGAGATTTGTTTTCGATTTCATACCTTTTACTTTCCAGTTGTTGTTGGAGTTTGTTCTGTTTCTGTTGTCTTTGCATTCTGATGAAGGTTGATGGATTGCCATTTTTCTTTATGGTCAGGGTGTATTTGGACATTATATATTGCCGGCACTTGGGATTGCACGAAGGGGATAGCCCCTTTATCGCGCCCAACGCCTGGAGGTGTTGCTGTCTTAGCGCTGGAGGGCGCCTACGTCACTCTGTGGGGGCGTGTCCATGGCTCTCTATACAGTCCGCTAGGCAATTGGAAAGAGCTGATTTGGTAATTGCCTTCCACAATCTGTTGGGATCAAAGGACACAAACAGGGTAAAAAAATCACAGCTGCATGCTCTGGTGTTCTGTGCGACGGGCATGCTCCCAAATAAAAACTTTGCTAGGTCTTACTTTCGGGGGAGGTCTTATATTTAGCAATTCAGCAAAACCTCTACTAGGTCTTATTTTCGGGGGATGTCTTATTTTCGGGGAAACAGGGTAGTCACTGACATACATGTATTGTGTTACATATGTCTGGGGCCCCAGCATGAACAATCCACTTGTGCTGACTGCAGACGGATGTCCCCCAGAACACAATGGCAGAGAGCAGCAAAAATTGAGGAGTTAAGAAGAGCTGTGATAGGATCTTATGCCCCCTCGGAGGAGTCAGCAAAATCCTCCCCAGGGCTGCGGCACGCGCCTAAGGAGTTGGCCTGGCCACGAGCGGTGTCGGTGGGACATTCGGCGTCGATCAAAAAGATACCATTGACGCAAGTACCCGGAGCGGGCAAAGCAGCAAAGGCGTCGAAAAAATCACTTGCGTCAATCGGCACCGGCGCATCACAGCTACATCACTTCGCACCCGGCGCAACTAAATCAAGCCATGCTACGGACTCGAAGCATAGCCATTCAACCTTGACGCACCAATGCGCTGTGGAACCGGCTCACCATAAAAAGCATTCAGACTCGACTCCATCGACGCATAAGAGTCTAAAACCACCTAAAAAGCATGTCTCAGGACATAAAAAAAACAGACGAGAACCTTCACCACTTCTCATAGTTGATGATGACCCGGTATCATCTCCTCCTGGCCCCTCTTCGCCATCCCTCCACTCGGAGCAAGAAGAACCATTGCTTAAAAATCCTCGCAAGTCTTTCGATGATACTGGCAGACCTGCTGAACACCCTCTACCTGTCCCTAGGGAGACACTGCCAGCTAGACAGCCTCAACAAGCTCTAGCATCTCAAGCGACGTACCAGATTTCCCTAATTCTGGCACAATTTTTAGCTTCAATGGCTAATCCAGACCAACCTGAAGACCTGCCACCATCAGAGGAACCCTAGTCACCTTCTGCAAGCCCTACTCCAGAGCCAGGACCAATCTCTCCTTCACCACCACCACAAGATGTTTTACCAGTAACATCCTCTCCCGGTTCTTCTACAGGATATCCTTCTGACTCTCCAAAGGACCAGCCAGAGCCGGTCTCACCTCCCGAGGACTTAACTTATTCAAAGTTCCTCGAGAAAGTAGATTAAACCCTTAATATAGAAACCAGAAAACTGCCTGATCCTAGAGCAGATGTCCTAGGTCTACTCTTTTTGAAACACCAGCGGAACCGGTAGCATTACCTTCCCATGATGTATTTGACACCCTCATGAAGAGAACCTGGGAAACGCCCCTGACAGGACCAACCACTTCCAGGAAATCAGAATTGAAGTATAGGATGCATAAATTCTCCTATTATTCTCATTTACAATTGCTGCGTGCATCTGTGGTAGTGGAATCCACGATGCAAAAAGCCTGCAAATCAAGGCTTCATTCAAACACGCCTCCAGGTCGAGATAATAAGTACATGGACGACTTTGGAAAACGGGCATATCAGTCTGGCATGCTCATCGCCAGAATACAGCAACACCAATTTGCAATAACTCAATATTTATTTGAATGTTTGCAAGCCCTAAAACCAAAGTTACAGTAGGGCTCTCCTGACCACCAACTACCGGAGGAATTCCATAATATGGAAGAAGGAATGCGACATCTCATACGTACAGTGTATGAAGGTTTTGAAACATCAGCAAAGTCTACAGTGAGTGCTATTGCCACCAGAAGAATAGCATGGCTTAGAACCAGTGCTATAAGGGAGGATGTACAAGAAAAATTGGCAAATCTTCCATGTCTGCCAGATAACTTATTTGGCAATCACTTTAAAGATACAGTCGCTCAATTAAAGGTGCAAAAATTAGCAGTTCAATCACTAACCATTCCAACACCTTTCTCTTATTACAGAGGCTATTATTTGGGCTACAGAAGACTGCAATACCAATGCCGCCCTTTAAGCCTTATCCGCCTTCCAGGCCTACATATTATTCTACACCATGCCCGCAAACTTCACAGACCAAACCTCTCGTCAACGTCAAAGAACTCCTAGGCAAACCAGGACTCCTCAGGAACAGACCCAACCTAAAAGTTCTCAAAGTTTTTAGAGGATCCGACACCATCGCTACCTCTCTCAGTTGGGGGCAAATTGACTCAATTCTTATCTGCATGGAACAACATCTCAACCAACAGCTGGGTATTAAAAATCATAAAGGACGGTTACGCATTAAACTTCTAAACCCTCCCTATTACACCACACTTAGTATGCAAAAGAGAACAAAACATGCATTCCCAACATTTATGCCTAGATATCAACAACCTCCTGCAGCAACACTGCATACAAGAACTACCTGTATCTCATCACCACACAGGTTTCTATTCCCATACTTCCTCATTCCAAAGAAATCAGGAGGATTCCGACCTATCCTGGATCTCAGGGCACTCAACAAGCACCTGAAGATGGAGAAGTTCAAGATGACTTCTCTCAAATCTATCCTGCCCTTCATCGAACCCAGGGATTGGATGTGTTCCATTGATCTCAAGGACTCGTATTCCCACATACCGATGCACAAGGCCTCCTGGTGGTACCTTTGCTTCACAGCAATGAATCGTCATTTCCAATAGGCGTGTGATAAACACTGGATCCATAAAGTCTTGAGGATGTGAATTAAATGAAGAGCAGATGCATGGGGGTGGCTTACAGGAATGACGGCTACTACCCTTATTCAATAAACATACACATGGTTAATACAACTCCAACTTTGCTCTATGCTTCTACGGCAAGAGGAAATGTAGGGAAAAAGGATCTGCATTCACAAATAAGCGTGGGTGTAGCTTGCTTGTTACGGTGGTTACTACCCCAAACCAAATTAGCCTGATACTTCACTTTCGGTGCATATCCAATCAGCTCTCTGCTTCAGTGGCAGGGGGAATGAAGAAAAAATGATTTATATTCAGACAACAACCAACAAGGACTAAATCGCACAGGCTGGAAAAACAAATAAGCGTGGGAGTAACTTGCTTGTTACAGTGGTTACTACCCTGAACCAATCAAGCCTGATACTTCTCTTTGAATACATATACAGTGCAGCTCGCTGCTTCAACGGCAGGGGGGATAAAGAAAAGAGGATTTATATTCAGACAACAACCAACAAAGACTAAATTGCACAGGCTGGGCAAACAAATAAGTGTGGGAGTAGCTTGCTTATTGCGGCGGTTACTACCCTTAACCAATTAGGCTTGATACTTCACATTGATGCAGCTCCAGCACTGCTCTCTACATCACTTGGCGGGGGTGGAAGGAAATTAGAACCAAAAAGTTAACAAAAAGGGCCCTGACCTCAGTGGTCAGAGTAACAGAACAGATAAGTATGAAAGCTTGCTGGGCAGACTGGATGGGCCATTTGGTCATCTTCTGCCGTCCTTTCTATGTTTCTCTGTTTCAATACAAGGTTCTTCCATTTGGCCTCTCATCGGCTCCCAGAGTTTTTACAAAATGCCTAATGGTAGTGGTGGCTCACCTAAGTCACCAGGGTATCCAAATATTTCCCTATCTAGACGACTGTCTTCTAGTGGCACCCAGCCTCTCCATTCTACAGAAAAATCTCCTAACAACCATCCAATGTTTGGATTCATTGGGACTACTGATCAATTACGAAAAGTCAAATCTACATCCCACACGTATTGCAATTCATAGGGGCCACTATCGATACTTTAAGCGACAAAGCTTTCCTTCCCCAGCCAAGAGAGATGGCTCTGAAAACTCTAGCTCAAACTCTGAGTCACTCAACCAGGCTCCGACCCGTCAGATACTAACCATACTCGGGCATATGGCGGCGTCTATATATGTAGTCCCCCACACACGACTACACATGAGATGACTTCAGTGGGGCTTAAAGAACCAATGGAAACAATTCTCCAACCACTTTTCAACTCCGGGTTCAGTAACATACAGCCTGAAGCAGGATTTGGATTGATGGCTACAATCAACAGCCTTCACCATAGGAACTCCACTATGACCCCTGGTTCATCATATCATACTCACCACAGATGCCTCAATGAAGGGATGGGGAGCTCACCTAACCCGCCTTCAAACTCAAGGCCTCTGGAACGCCTGGGAAAGGACACAACAAATAAACCTTTTAGAACTATGAGCGATCCGAAATGTTCTTCAAGCCTTCAGACTACAACTACTTGGAAAAACAATAATGGCAATGTTCTATATAAACAAAGAAGGAGGGTCCGGTTCTTGGACATTTTGCAGGGAGGTGGTGTCCATCTTGGAGAGGGCAGCCAACAACGCCATTACACTTCAAGCAACATACCTGCTGGGTATAGACAACACCAAGGCGGACAAACTCAGCAGAATCTTCCATCCCACGAATGGGAACTTCAACACAGTATAGCACTAAAGATCTTCCACACCTGGGGGTGGCCACAAGTCAACCTATTTGCTACAGAATGCAATCGCAAAGTTCCGAACTTTTGCTTAATATATCCCAGCCACAAGAGATTAACGCAAGATGTGTTCCTCATGGACTGGTCACAAAACCTTCTTTATGCTTTTCCTCCAATACCATTGATTTCTCGCACATTGCAGAAATGCATCAGAGATAAGGCAAATCTCATCTTAATAGCTCCTGCATGGCCCAGACAACCATGGTATGCATACCTCATTCGTCTGTCAGTGGACATTCCAATACCACTGGGAAAAAAGCTCTCGCCTGCTCACACAAGAAGGAGGAACGCTTCTACATCCACTCCATTCATCTCTGAACCTCACAGCATGGAGATTGAAAGGCTACTATTTTGAAACCTAAGCTTTTCCCTTCAATTACAAGCTATTCTGCTTTCCTCTAGTAAACCTTCAACCAGACAAAACTGCAAAAGGAAATGGTTAAACTATGCCTCTTGGTGCTCCGACTCTGACATAGACCCGTTCACCTGCCCATAAGAAAATGCCATGCTG
Source organism: Rhinatrema bivittatum (assembly GCF_901001135.1). Lineage (NCBI taxonomy): Eukaryota > Metazoa > Chordata > Amphibia > Gymnophiona > Rhinatrematidae > Rhinatrema > Rhinatrema bivittatum. The sequence continues at coordinate 81,414,906 of NC_042627.1, read as the reverse complement.
GGTCAGACCAAGGGTCCATCAAGCCCAGCATCCTGTTTCCAACAGTGGCCAATCCAGGCCATAAGAACCTGGCAAGTACCCAAAAACTAAGTCTATTCCATGTTACCAGTGCTAATGGCAGTGGCTATTCTCTAAGTGAACTTAATAGCAGGTAATGGATTTCTCCTCCAAGAACTTATCCAATCCTTTTTTAAACACAGCTATACTAACTGCACTAACCACATCCTCTGGCAACAAATTCCAGAGTTTAATTGTGCGTTGAGTAAAAAAGAACTTTCTCGATTAGTTTTAAATGTATTAGTTTTAAACTAATAATATTTAGTCAAGAACATTTGATATTCTACAGCCCTGAGTATAGGATATTATTTATATATTTGATAATATTCAGTCTTGAGTACAAGGGATTATTATAGTCCTAAGTTTATGACTAGATATTATTTATTTCTGAGACTAGATATTATTTTTTCTATGTTAGCCATGACTCTGGTTTTTCCTCCTCCCAGTTCAAGTGCCCCTGTTTTATTGTAACTTTTATTCACTTTTTCTCTCTTCGCCTATTGTTCACGTTGATGTTTGTTATTGCACCGCTGTTTATTGTAAACCGATACGATATGATTGGTATCATGAGTGTCGGTATAAAAAAGCCCTAAATAAATAAAATGTGCTCCATGCTAACTTCATGGAGTGCCCCCTTGTCTTTCTACTATCCGAAAGAGTAAATAACCGATTCACATCTACCCGTTCTAGACCTTTCATGATTTTAAACACCTCTATCATATCCCCCCTCAGCCGTCTCTTCTCCAAGCTGAACAGCCCTAACCTCTTTAGTCTTTCCTCATAGGGGAGCTGTTCCATTCCCATCATTTTGGTAGCCCTTCTCTGTACCTTCTCCATCGCAATTATATCTTTTTTGAGATGCGGCGACCAGAATTGTACACAGTATTCAAGGTGCGGTCTCACCATGGAGCGATACAGAGGCATTATGACATTTTCCGTTTTATTCACCATTTCCTTTCTAATAATTCCCAACATTCTGTTTGCTTTTTTGACTGCCACAGCACACTGAACCGATGATTTCAATGTGTTATCCACTATGACGCCTAGATCTCTTTCTTGGGTTGTAGCACCTAATATGGAACCTAACATTGTGTAATTATAGCATGGGTTATTTTTCCCTATATGCATCACCTTGCAGATATCCACATTAAATTTCATCTGCCATTTGGATGAACCATCTAACCAAAGTGAGCGCTACGAGAAAAAGTACCTTCCATGCCCAGCAGAGAAAATTGCTATCTTATCTTCATAGACTTTACCAAAGAGGTCTGGCTACAGCTTCCCTCAGAGTCCACCTCAGTGCCATAGCAGCCTTTCACTCTTTACACAACAATGCGCCAATATCTACCCATCCTCTCATCTCATCCTCTCATCTCCAGGTACACAAACCACCTGTGCCGTGGGACTTGAACCTCGTTCTGGAACAACTAATGTTACCTCCCTTTGAACCACTTGAAACCTGTCACCCCGGATACCTGGCATGGAAGGTACTTTTTTTCGAGCGCTCACTTCGGTTAGACGGTTCAGCGAACTTCAAGCTCTAGTTCACCACTCTCCATACCTAGTTTTGTACCACGATAAACTCAGACTTTCCGACATCCGACTTTCCTACCCAAAGTTGTCTCGACTTTCCACCTAAATCAATCTTTAACTCTACCAACCTTTCATCCTCGTCCTCATACCGATGAGGCTCAACACAGACTGCATACGTTAAATTGCAAACGAGTGCTGGCATACTATAAACAACACACTGCCTCTGCTTCCAGACCTTCTCAACTCTTCCTCTCGTTTAATCCGAATGCACCAGGCTTACCAGTATCAAAAAGAACTTTTGTCATCCTGGATCACAAATTGCCTTCAGTTTTGTTACCGACGACATTCAGAACAGCTATCCTCTTCGCCTAAAGCTCACCAAGTGAGAGCAGTAGTGGCCTCTATTGCCCACCTCCGTGATGTACCCATATTAGACATTTGCAAAGCTGCGACTTGGTCATCACTTCATACCTTCACTACTCATTACTGTTTGGACAAACTTGCTTCAACAGATGCATCCATGGGCAGACTGATTTTAACAGTGGGCACCTCCTAACTTTCATGTCACCAAGGACTGTCCGCAGTGTTCCTTTACAACTTGTGCATACAAGTAATAGAACATTTAACAAACAATACAGCTCAAGTTGCTAGCTGGGGACTCCCAGATAGCAGGGCTAATTCATCCTGCTTATCTACGTGAAATGAGCAAGTTTGCTTACCGTAAACGGTGTTTTCCGTAGATAGCAGATGAATTAGCCATGCTGACCCTCCCACCTCCCTGGACAATCTTGCACTATCTACTTGCTTTATCACAGACTGAGGAGACTCTGGAGAGGGGAGGGGGAGGTGCCAAGCAGGCACACACTACAGCAAGACTTAGAACTTTACTTTGAGAGCTCCGCCACCTACATGACGGGAGGACGTCCCAGACAGCATGACTAATTCATCTGCTATCTATGGAAAACACCATTTACGGTAAGCAAACTTGCTCTTACTTTACATTCTTCATGACAAACATGAGGAACTTCCAATGGTCAGGGTGAATGTGGAAGTGTACATGTGTCTTTCAGATCTAGACCACACATCCAATCCCCTGGTTGAATTAAAGGGAGAATTGTCTGGAGGGAGCTCATTTTGAACCTCTCCTGCACCAGCAACTTGTTTGGTCTCTGCAAGTCCAATAAAGATCTCAGTCCCCCCTAACTTCTTGGGGATCACAAAATCCAAGAATAGAATCCCTAGCCATATTTCTGAGGAGGGATGGGTTCAGCTGCCTTCGGCTGAAGGAATGGCTTCACTTCTGGTTACAGTTGGGCAGACCAAGAAAGGTCAGAGCCAAAGACTGAAGTCGGAGTTAGAGAAAGGAAAAAGAAGCATAAGAGTAACTGTACTCTACAATTTTCAGGACCCATTGGTCCTTGGTGAAACAGCGCTATTCTGGGAGAGAGAACAGAACCCTCCCCCCACTGGAGGAGGCGGGCCTTAAAATCAAAACTGGAGCCAGGTTTAGGCTGCGTTTGGTGATGAGCCTTTGACACCACCTTCTCTGACAGCCTCGGGCAGGCAGAATTTGCTGAAGAATGGGAGATGCTTAATGACTGAAAAGAGTAGAAGAGGTGTCTTTTGAAAGAGTGGATGCTTGTAGGGAAAATACTGTCATCTGATGAGGATTGATTGGTCCTCTCTTGCGGCTGATAGCCATTGCAAGATGAATTGATGTTCTTTTATCTGAGCCATCGTCTCTTGAAGTTAAAAAAAAAAAAATCTTAGAAGCACAGTCCTTATGAATTCCTCACATTAAGAAAGATGGAAGGAAGGTCAAGTGATTGCTAGCATGGCTAAAAAGTGAGGCGAAAGAGGTGCTTTTTACCAAAAGATCTTCATTCAAAAATTGGAAGAAGGATCCATCGGAAGAAAATAAGATTTATTTTTTATTTATTTATTTTTAGTTTATTTATTTATTTATTTTATACCGACATTCGTGGGAACATCATGCCGGTTTACAGAAAACAACTGAAAAAAGGATGGAAAATACACAAAACAGGGATGGGGAAGGGGAGCAGATGGAAGATATAAGAAAGAGAGAGAGGCAGCGGCGAAGATAAGGCAGTAGGAAGACAATGTAGTAACAGTACCGGGTGGTACAGGCAGGTAATCAACATTATTATATGAGCAATATACAGCCAGATTGAGTATAAGCATTGGCAAGTTAAATGTAAGACATTGATAAGATAGGCTAAGAGAGAATTTGAAAAGAAGTTGGCTGTAGAGGCAAAAACTCACAATAAAAACTTTTAAAAATATATCTGAAGCAGAAAGCCTGCGAGAGAGTTGGTTGAACTGTTAGATGATCGAGGGGTTAAAGGGGCACTTAGGGAAGATAAGGAGGCCATTGCAGAAAGACTAAATTTCTTTACTTTGCTGTTTAGTGAAGAGGATGTTGGGGGAGATACCTGTTCCAGAGACGGTTTTCAAAGTATTGATTCAGATGAACTGAACCAAATCACGGTGAACCTGGAGGATATGGTAGGCCAGATTGACAAATCAAAGAGTAGTAAATCACCTGGACTGGATGGCATACCCCCCCCCCTCCCCCAGGGTTTTGAAAGAACTAAAGAATGAAATTTCAGACCTATTTCAGTTAATTTGTCACCTATCATTAAAATCATCTGTGGTGCCTGAAGGTTGGGTGATGGCCAATATAACTCCGATATTTAAAAAAGGGCTCCGGGGTGATCCAGGAAATTATAGACTGGTGAGCTTGACTTCAGTGCCAGGAAAAATCACGGAAACTGTTATTAAAGAATAAAATCACAAAACATTTAGATAGGCATGGTTTAGTGGTACACAGCCAGCATAGATTTACCTAAGTGAAGTCTTGCCTCACAAATCTTACTTTTTTTGAAAGGGTGAATAAAGGTGAACAAAGATGAACCAGTGGATGTGGTGTATTTGGATTTTCAGAAGGCATTCGACAAAATCCTGCATGAGAGGCTTCTAAGAAAACTAAAAACTCATGGATTTGTGGATTGCGAGCTGGTTAAAAGACAGGAAACAGAGAATAGGATTAAATGCTCTGTTTCCTCGGTGGAAAAAGGTAAACAGTGAAGTGCCTCGGGGATCTCTACTGGGACTGGTGCTTTTTGATATATTTATAAATGATCTGGAAAGGGATACAAGTGAGGTGATCAAATTTGCTGATGATACAAAATTATGCAGAATATTTAAATGTGAAGCGCATTGTGATAAATTGCAGGAGGACCTTGCAAGACTGGAAGATTGGGCTTCCAAATGGCAGATGAAATTTGAATGTGGACAGTTGCAAAGAGATGTGTATAGATAAAAATAACTCTTGCTGTAGTTACACAATGTTAGGATCTATGTTAGGAGTTACCACCCAGGAAAGAGATCTAGGCATCATAGTGGATAGATAATACATTGAAATCGTCGGCTCAGTGTGCTATAGTGATAAAAAAAAAAAAGCAAACAATGTTAGGAATTATTAAGAAGGGAATGACAAATAAAACGATGGATGTCATAATGCCTATGTATCACTCCATGATGAGACTGCATCTTGAATCCTGTGTGCAGTTCTGGTAGTCAAATCTCAAAAAAGATATAGTTGCACTGGAGAAAGTGCAGAGAAGGGCAACCAAAATAGGTGGATTGGAATGGCTACCTTATAAGGTAAGGCTAAGGAAGTTAGGGCTGTTCATTTGGGAGAAGACGACTGAGGGGGGAAATGATAGAGGTCTACAAAATCATGAAAGGACTTGATCAAGTTAATGTAAATCAGTTATTTACTGTCTCAGATAATAGAAGGACTAGGGGGAACTCCATGAAGTTAGCAAGTAGCTCATTTAAAACAAGCTCTGGACTTCATTGCCAGAGGATGTCATTACAGCAGTTAGTGTAGCTGGGTTTAAAAAAAGGTTTGGATAAGTTCCTAGAGGATAAATTCATAAACTGATATTAATTATTAAGCAATAGTAGTTTGAGATTTATTTAATGTTTGGGACTTGTGACTGGCATTGGCTACTTTGGAAACAGGATATTGGGCTTGATGGACCCTTGGTCTGACCCAAGAGAGAACACCACAGAGGGCTAGTAATTCTAGTGGCCCCGGACTGGCCAAGAAGGCCGTGGTATGCAGACATGCGAAGACTTCTGGAGGGGAACCCTCTGTGTCTACCTCCACACAGGGACCTGCTCCAGCAAGGACCAATCCTCCACGAAGACCCAACTCAATTCTCGCTTATGGTCTGGCCATTGAGAGGACTCGTCTGAAGAAGAGCGGATACTCGGGGGCAGTGATTGACACCTTGCTCCGAGCACGCAAGTTTTCCACATCTTTAACCTACATATGAATATGGAGAATATTTGAAGCCTGATGTGAAGACTGTGACATCCTTCCGCGGACAGTCAAAATTCCCATGATCCTGGAATTTCTGCAGGACGGCTTGAAGAAGGGGTTGCTTCTCAACTCCATCAAGGTTCAACTGGCCGCGCTGGCCTGCTTCAGAGCCAAAGTGGACGGCATCAGTCTATCTTCCCATCCAGACGTCTCCCGCTTCCTGAAAGGGGTCAAGCAAATCTGACCACCTCTAAAGTGGCTGGTACTCCTATGGAATTTATTTTCTTGATGGATTTTGTAATTACTATCAATACCTGTATTTCATTTATAATGTAAATGTTATAAAATTATGGAAAATGCAATTAAAAAAAAAAAGTCATGGGGTAGGGTGCGATGTCCTTTTGTGGATTACAAACTGGTTAAAAGGAAACAGAGAGTAGGATGAAATAGACAGTTTTCTTAGTGGAGAGGGGTGGCAGTAGAGTGCCTCGGGAATCTGTACTGGGACCCGTGCTTTTCAATATATTTATAAATGATCTGGAAAGAAATATGATGAGTGAAGTAATCAAATTTGCAGATGATACAAAATTATTCCGAGTAGTTAAATCACAAGCAGATTGAGATAAATTGCAGGAGCACTTTGAGACTGAAAAATTGGGCATTCAAATGGCAGATGAAATTTAACATGGATAAGTGCAAGGTGATGCATATAGTGAAAAATAACCCATGCTTTAGTTACACAATGTTAGGTTCCATATTAGGAGCTACCACCCATGAAAGGGATTTAGGCGTCATAGTGGGTAATACATCGAAATCGATGGCTCAGTGTGCTGCAGCAGTCAAAAAAGCAAACAATGTTAGGAATTATTAGGAAGGGAATGGTGAATAAATCGGAAAATGTCATGCCTCTGAATCGCTCCATAGTGAGACCGCACCTTTAATATTGTGTACAGTTCTGGTCACCGCATCTCAAAAAAGAAATAGTTGCGATGGAGAAGGTATAGAGAAGGACGATCTGAATGATAAAGGGGATAGAACAGCTCCCCTATGAGGAAAGACTAAAGAGGTTAGGGCTGTTCAACTTGGAGAAGAGATGGCTGAATGGAGATATGACAGAGGTCTTTGAAATCATGAGAGGTCTAGAACGGTTAAATGTGAATCTGTGTTTTACTCATTTTTTATTTTTTTTTACTCTTTCGGATAATAGAAGGACTAGGAGGTACTCCATGAAGTTAACTTGTAGCACATTTAAAACTAATTGGAGATGCTTCCGGTTTTTGACTCTTACATAGAGAGCAGCAGCCAGTTTCCATTGCCCCACATGCCAGTGGGAGGTCGATTGTGCCATTTCAACAACAGGTGGCACTCAATCACCTCAGACCAGTGGGTCCTAGCGATAATTGCTCAAGGTTATCGTCTGAACTTTCTCTCCATTCCACCGTACTCCCCATCTCTACCGACATGGAGAATATCCGACCACTCGCTGCTCCTGGAGCAGGAGGTCTCCCTCCTCCTCCAGTCCAGAGCAATAGAACCAGTGCCATACTCACAAAAAGGCCTAGGGTTCTATTCCTGGTATTTTCTAATCCCCAAAAACTCGGGAGGCGTTCGTCCAATTCTGGATCTACGTGCCCTCAACAAGTACCTCCAGCGAGAGAAGTTCAAAATGGTAACCTTGGGCTCTCTTCTTCATCTTCTACAAAAAGGAGACTGGCTCTGCTCGCTAGACCTCCAGGACGCATACACTCATATCGCGATAATTCCATCTCATCGCAAATACCTGAGGTTCTTAGTAGGCCCCAAGCACTATCAGTACCGAGTGCTTCCATTCGGCCTTGCTTCTGCACCACGAGTCTTCACAAAATGCCTCGTTGTAGTTGCAGCCTTCCTCAGAACTCAAGGTGTTCACGTCTACCCCTATCTAGACGATTGGTTAATCAGGGCTCCCACTCAGCAAGCTGCTCTGTCGTCCCTATGTCTTACTTTACACTAATTTCATTCGGATTTCTCGTCAACTGCGACAAATCCTACTTAGTCCCATCTCAAACCTTATCGTTCATTGGGGCAGACTTGGACACCTTGCAGGGCAAAGGCTTTCCTGCCTCGACAGCGAGCTCTCACTCTCGTGTCTCTTGCACACCAGCTGCAGTCTCAACACTCCACGACTGCACACCGCTTTCTCATCCTCCTTGGACACATGGCGTCCTCAGTTCAGGTCACCCCAATGGCCCGCTTGGCCATGAGAGTCATGCAGTGGACTCTAAGGTCACAATGGACTCAATCCATTCAGCCCCTGTCGACCAGTGTCCACGTAACCGAGTCACTCCGTCTGTCTCTCGCCTGGTGGAAAAATCAGATCAATCTCCTCCAGGGCTTGCCCTTTCAGGCTCCAGACCCTCAAGTAACTCTCACCACCGATGCTTCCAACCTCGGCTGGGGATCCCACTTGGCCGATCTGCAGACACAAGGATCTTGGTCTCCAGAGGAAGCCAAACACCAAATAAATTTCCTGGAGCTGCGAGCAATCGGATATGCTCTCAGAGTATTTCAGGATCGTCTCTTTAATCAAGTCATCCTGATCCAGACGGACAACCAGGTGGCCATGTGGTACATCAACAAACAGGGAGGGACAGGCTCCTACCTTCTGTGTCAGGAAGCTGCGCAGATATGGGCGGAGGCCCTCTTCCACTCGATGTACCTCAGGGCCACCTACTTGCTGGGAGTGGACAATGTGTTGGCAGACAATCAGAGTCGCACTTTTCAACCGCACTAGTGGTCTGTCAACCCCTCAGTAGCGAACTCTATCTTCCACCAATGGGGTTATCCTCAAATAGACCTCTTTGCGTCACTTCAAAATCACTTTCAGCCAACACTATCAGCCAAGAGACGCGTTCTCCCTATCATGGGCAATTGGTCGCCTATATGCATTCCCTCCACTTCCACTTCTCTCGAAGACTCTCGTGAAGTTACGTCAGGACAAGGGAACCATGATCCTGATAGCACCCCACTGGCCGCGCCAAGTGTGGTTTCCAATACTTCAGGATCTCTCCATTCGCAGGCACATTCCCTTGGGAAAGGACCCGCTTCTAATCACTCAAAACGACGGGTGCCTATGCCTCCCCAATCTTCAAGCCTTGTCCCTGACGGCATGGATGTTGAAAGGTTAATCCTTCAACCACTTAACCTTTCTGAACCAGTTTCCCGTGTCCTGATTGCTTCACGGAAGCCTTCCACGAGAAAATCGTATCTTACAAATGGAACAGGTTTACGTCATGGTGCTCTTCTCAATCCCTTGACAACTTTACCTGTCCAATCATGAAGTTTCTAGACTATCTCTGGCACTTCTCAGAGTCGGGTCTAAAAACTTCCTCCATCAGAATGCATGTCAGTGCGGTTGCTGCTTTCCATAAAGGTGTTGGGGATGTTCCTATTTCATTACAACCCCTTGTAACACGTTTTTTGGCCCCTTCTTGGGAACTCAACCTAGTTTTAGGTCAGCTCATGAAACCACCATTCGAGCCTCTTCAATCCTGTGACCTTCGATATCTCACATGGAAAGTGATTTTCTTTTTGGCATTCACTTCGGCTCGCAGAGTTAGTGAGTTACAGGCTCTAGTTACTTACCCGCCTTACACTAAACTTCTGCAGGACCGGGCAGTACTCCGCACTCACCCTAAATTATTACCTAAGGTAGTTTCAGAGTTTCATCTCAATCAATCCATTATACTACCTACCTTTTTTCCCAGGCCCCATTCCAATCCAGGAGAGCAGGCTCTGCATACCCTTGACTGCAAACGGGCTCTAGCGTTCTACCTAGATCGTACAGCTGCCTACAGGAAGAGCAATCAATTGTTTCTTTCCATCCTATCAAATTGGGGCAGCCTGTGGGTAAGCAGACTCTCTCCTCCTGGTTAGCGGACTGCATATCCTTTTGCTATCAGCAAGCAGGCATTCCGCTTCAAGACCGTGTTAAAGCACACTCTATGAGGGCCATGGCGACTTCAGTAGCACACCTACGATCGGTGCCGCTTCCTTACATTTGCAGGGCTGCCACTTGGAGTTCTCTCCAAACTTTTACAGTCCATTATTGCTTAGACAAAGCCGGAAGACAAGATTCCATCTTCGGCCAATCTGTCCTGCGTAAACTATTCACAACTTGACGTACCAACACCCTTCCGCCTGCCCGTGAGGTTCAGGATGTCCTCGGCAAAATTTCATCCCAGGCCTAGTGCCTTGCACGCCTGCGTACATTTGGTGCATGTTCGGACATCCTCAGCCCGGTACTCACCTATATGTGAGGACTACCATCCTGCTTGTCCTGTGAGAAAGCAAATGTTGCTTACCTGTAACAGGTGTTCTCACAGGACAGCAGGATGGTAGTCCTCATGAAACCAGTCAGCCACCCCGCGGTGTTGGGTTCGTAACGTTTTCTTTTATTTTCGGCACTACCTGTAGCTTTTTAACAAGACTGAAGGGAGACCCCTGCTGGCTGCAGGGTTAGTGCCATGCTGGGCATGCCCAGTAGGGGCGAGTCAAAATTCTGGAAACTTTGACAGAAGTGTTCCTTGATTAGGCTCTATCCTGTGATGTCACCCATATGTGAGGACTAACATCCTGCTGTCCTGTGAGAACACCTGTTACAGGTAAGCAGTATTTGCTATATTTATATTCTCTCTCGCTCTCTCTCTCTCCAGTGTGCCTGTCCTGCAATGGTGGGGCCATAAACTTATTTGTATGTTCTTTGAGGCAGGAACCATGACTAGTTCTTTTCTGTGATCCTTTCCCCAGGGTGTGGATCCTTTGGGAAAGGGTTTCTTTCGGGTCCCAGTCCTGGGGTGGCTGACATTCTTTTAGTTATCACTGGGAGAGGAGGAATCTCTGTGAGTGCAGTGTGCCTAAATAAAAACGCTAGATGCACTGGGTTAGTGTCCAAACTTTAAATTTATTTATTTATTTAGCATTTTTATATACCGATATTCAAGTAACATAGTTACCAATCACATCGGTTTACATTCCAATAATAACCATGACATGAGAATGTCTTACATTAAACCAGGGTAATCAAACTTGGATACAAAGAACTGGGTTTAACACAGTATATAAGCAAGGTGGATTAACCGGCAAGCCTAATGCTTGCTGGTGTAGTGTTCGGTGACTAGGCAAAGGTATTAAGTGCATCTAACTCGGGTTTATTAAAGCGAGAGTACCATTAAGGAGATGCCAAGAACAAAGTTTACTAGTGGGAGATATGATGAGGTAGATGAGTTAAGAGAAGGCTTGGTTGAACAACCAGGTCTTGAGTCTTTTTTTTAAAAAGGTGATTGGACATTGTATGAGCCTGAGGTCTGGAGGGAGCGAGTTCCATTGCTTTGGTCCGGCGGTAGAGAGAGCTCTTTTCCTTAATGCCGTTTGATAGGGGGGGCCTGTAGAGTGCCTCCATATGCTTGTCTCACCGGTCTGAATAAGGTTTACTAATTTACTGAATAAGATAGTTGTAGATTGCACAATAAATTGCTTTCAGCACCACAGTCTGTCTTCTCTCAATTACAGTATTCACCTCTGTCTGTCTGTGCAGGTGAGGGATCCTGCCACCCTCCTGGGATAGGTGAGATGGAGATCCCAATGGGCAGGGCAGCTTTTAAGCTGAGCAAACAAATCCCTTCTAGGGATGGCCAAAAATCCTGTCCTTGCACAGTTCTCTTTCCTCTCCCCAGGGTCTTGAAGACTCCTGAAGGGTGTCCTCTGAAATTCTTACAGCTCTTTTACTCATGTTTAGCAGTTCTTCCACTTCTTTAGATTTATCTCAGTCTCTCTCTCTCTCCTCTGGATCTCTTATGGGAGGGATCCATGGAAACAGGTACTCTTACCCTTCTCTACTGCAGGTAGGAAGATTCAGCCAAAAATCTTCCTCCTGGAGGTCTCAACTTAAATGTCCATTTCTCTTAACCGAATTAACACCAGAGTTATTCCTCATAATGGGTCATCACCTCTGAGGGCAGGTCTTCCCTATCCCTGGGTGTCCCTAACACAGGGTTCCCAATGCCCCCTGTATCAAGAAAGGCCCAGGTGTCTGGTGAGGCTCCTACCACGAAAAGCTCTAAATCCCGAAAGTAACCCGGAGGGGTATCCAAATCAGCTAGGGAGTAGACTGGCAGGAACACCCTCCTGACACTGGTCAGGAATCCAAGGCTGGGTTAGCCTGTTCCCTCTCTGACTGGCCCAGAAAATGCAACAAAAGATAAACACCTGCTACCTCTTAATTTACCTAATATTATACATAAGTGCCTCTATACTCTCAAGAGAAAGCTGATATAAAGCCTCCTAGGGGAATGGCCATTCCAGGCCAGAAGTTTTGCTTGGTAGGGCCAATATGAGACATAACAAATATATTATTTTATTATCTATATTACACTTTTCAGCACTTCAAAGTGGATTACATTCAGGTACTATAGATAATTCCCTGTCCCAGGGGGGATCACAATCTGTTATGAACACTGCCTGCGGGCCTCCCTGCGAGCAGGCACTCACCTTTTCCTCTCATGCTACTGTGCCCGACGCGGCTGGACGCCGCCGAGGTCGGGCCTGCCTATGCGGCTGGAGCTGCGGATTCGATTGCCTTCGCGGTCCGGAGGCCGCCCATCCTGCTGTGATCTTCACCGCAGCTGGAGCCGCGGACTTCCACCTGCCATCTTTGCGGCACGGAGCCGCCGCCGACGTCCTGGTGATCCCCGGAGCTGGGTGCCACATGCCCCGGCCTGGATTGGTGGCTGGAGCCGCCCCCGGGGCCTTCTGCAGCGGCTGGAGCCGCTGCCGTCATCGAGGCCTGCGTCCTGGCCCAGCCCTGCTCCCTACGCGCTGACGTCTGTGCAGGACCGCTGTCCACAGTCCTGCACAGCTTGTTTCCTGCTGCTCTTAGGCGCGCGGCTGCGCCTCTCTTCTATATTTAAAGGGCCCACGGCTGGATATGCCCTGGGCCCCACCTAGTGACTATTTCCTGTTGCAGCCCTATAAAAGGGGTGGTCTTGCCATTGTTCTTTGCCTTGCATCGGAGTGTCTTCAGTCCTGGAGGCTCCTGCCTGCCAGAGCTCCATAGGTCTTCTGTCTTCTTTGTGGAGCTCCTTGTGTCGTCTCGTCATGCCATGTCTTCATTGCCTGAGGTCCTGGTGTCTCATCTCCTGATGTCTCAAACCGGTTTGATTTGCATCCAATGCAAGAAGATCGGTATATAAAAAACCAAAAATAAATAAATAAATAAAATGTCTCGCTTCCTGGTGTTCTAGCCCTCCTTGGTGTTGGTTCTTGCTCCGAAGCCTTCTGTTCTGCTGGCCGTGGATCTCCAGGTGACGCAGCTTCGTCATGGGAGATGCCGGCAGTGGACTGGTGTCCTGTGCTCCTGAGCCGTCTTGTCCTGCCAGCCTTTGTGGTGCTTCGGATGGCATCTGGCTCCGTCGTCGAAGTTCTGCCTTGGCTGGATTCTTCCCTGCTCTTGTCCCGCTCTCCGTGTGGTCTGTGACCAGCCTCCTTGGGCTGTGTAGGGCGCACAGTGGGACAGGGTGGTCCGCGACCAGCCCATTGGGTCCGCCCGTGAAGGTGGGCTGAGTAGGACACCCTGAGAGACAGTGCCAATGTCTACCTGCCCAGCTTCTCGTCTCATCTGGACTTCGTCAAGTTCCTCCTCTTGCCTCTGATGCTGTTGCATCAGCCCTGGTGTCATGTCTTCGCTTCAACCCTCGTCTGTGATGCCGTCGCATCAACCTTGGTGTCATGTCTTCGTGTCAAGGCCTCCATCTGCCCTCATCCTCAGGCCGGCCTGTTGCTCCATGCTGATCCAAGCGGCAGGACCAAAAGGGCTCGGAACGGTCGGAGAACCGTTCTCCTACCAACATCATCATGTTGTTGGTGCTGGGAGCTTGCAGGCCCGGCAGAGGGTAAGACCGTGTCTCTGCCATCCTGGGACAAGTCGCCAACCCTCGGTTCGGTCCTGGATCCGTCTGGGGTTGGGCTGAGGCCCAAGGGCACACTAAAACACCCCCTTCTCAACACAATCTAAGACAGTAACTTTTTAAACCGGTGTGTGTGTGTGCACACGTTTGTCGGCCTGGCTATTTTATAACGTGCGTATATGCACGCATGTCATAAAATAGCTTGACTGCGCACAATTTTAAGTGGACACGTGCCTATACGTGCAAATGCCGCTCCTACAGCATAAATGGGGGGATTTTAAAAGTCGTATGCCATTGCCAGTTTTCCCAGGGAAGGAATAGGATTTCCAAAGCCCCCTAATTTATTAGCCTCCCTTCTCCCCTGTTATCCCCAACCTTTAAAACCCCACTCATCTGCTTAGAATTTTTTGTTTTACAAGTTACACAGCAGGGGACCCTAGTGCATGCCTTACTCCTGGGGGAATTCTGCGCTACTGCGGAATGCAGAATTTGCTCAGAATCCCCCTTCCCGCAGATTTCCTCTCTCACCTCGCAGAGTTCCTCCCTTGTCGTCCTTCCTGCAGATTTTCTCTGTTGCCTCGCCGATTTCCTCCCTCCAAAACCGGAAGCGCACGGACAGCAGCCATCGCGAGAGTGGCGGCATCTCAGCACGGCAGAAAATAGCAGAGGAGACCCTGGCATGCTGCGAACGGAGTGCGTCCTGCGGCACACGGGACGCACTCCATTTGCAGCAAAGATGAAGGCCCCGCGCGCCGTTCACGGCGAAAAGGGAAGGCTCCCGTGTGCCGTGAACGGGCTTTCATCTTCACTGCGAACGGAGCGCGTCCCGCGGCATGCCAGTGAGAGAGAATGTGTTTGTGAGAGAGGGGAGGGTGACAGAGAGCTTGGTTGGTGAGGGGGGGTGAGGAGTGTGAGAGAGAGCATGGTTCGTAAGGGGGGGGTGGGGAAGGTGAGAGAGAGCATGGGAGGTAAGAGAGGGTGGGTGGGGGGATGCTTTGAGTGTGGGTTTCAGAGAGAGGGAGCCTATATGAGGAGATTGTGAAGGAGTGTGTGTGTTTGAGAGATTGGGAGCTCTTGTGTATGAAAAAGGGATTGTGTGTACATGAAGGTGCTAGCCTGTGTGAAGGGATTGTGTATGTGAGGGAGCCTGTACGAAGGTGTGTGTATGTGTATTAGAGAGAGGGAGCATGTGTGTGAGAGAGGGAGGGACAGAGGGAGCCTGTGTGAGGGGCAGTACTGAGAATGGGGTCAAACTCTGGGACTGGCAATAGAGTGGAAGGGGTTGAGCATAGAGGTGGAAGGGAGAGATACTGGCAGGTGGAAGAGTTGGGGGCCTGAGAGAGCAAAGTGGCCAGGGGAGTAGGGAGAACGAGTAGAAGGGACACTCTTACAGTGAATTTCTAGGGAAATTCTGCTCAAAATATTTAAAACTAGCGGTCCCCGGCCACGCGTTGCAGTGGCAGAGTCAGGTTCTTTACCCTCTCTCCCCCTTCCCCTTGCTCATTTACTTCAGTCACTCATCCTCCTCCCCCTTGGTCACTCACCCCCCCTTCCCTCCCCTGTCCCCACTCCAACTCTCTCCCCTCACACTCACCTCCCCCCTCAATCTCCCTCCCCTCACTGTCACCTCCCCCCCCCCCCCCCCCCCCCCGCCTACTGCCTACCCTTCAGATCAGAAAATCTTTGTCTTTCTATTTCTGTGGGAACCCCCCACCCTCCTGCCCCCTCCCAAGACCTGGGAAATTAAAATTGTTGGTGCTACATGTGGTCTGTCCCTGGGCGTCTGTGCGTGTTATGTAGCCAAATAGGGGAGTGCCTAACCAAATTTGCACTTCCAAATTTGTTTTGTGGTCTGGGGAGGGCTATTTTGGTGCGTTCCCGAGATTGTGCAAGTTTATGTATGTATTTGTGTGTGAACCTCCCCCTTCCCCCTAAAAACAATCCTATGAGAAAAGTTTTCTTAAACTAACCACCTCACACTCTCCTGCCCCCCCCCCTCATGACCCCTCCTCAAGATGTTCGCAATAAATTCATCACCACCCTCCAGACCCCCCTAGACCTGATAAAAATGTCAGTCGGTGGAGTGGGCGTTGAGGAGCGGTCCGGGAGCGATGTATTGGTGTTGGTCCGTCGGCTGCGTGCACTGAAACGGGTTCCGACGGCCCTTTGCCCTTACTATGTCAGTGGGGAGGAGCAATGGCAGCGGTAGGTCCTCTGACATAGTAAGGGCAAAGGTCTGCCGGCTGCCAGTCCTGAAAATGGCGCCGAGAGGCCCCCGCCCTTACTATGTCACATGGGCTATTGCCGCCATTGGTGTCCCCGAGTGGCATAGTAAGGGAAAGGGCCGTTGGCGCCATGTTGATTGCTGGCAGCCGACGGCCGTAGTGCAGGAGATGTGTCCCGGACCAGTCCTGGCCCCCCGCTGGAGCCTCCCGGACTTCTGTCAGGTTTTGTGTGTGTTGTGAGGGCCTGGGAAGTAAATCAATTTGGCATGTGTGTGGGGGGTGCGAGGAGGGCGGTGGGTGTATTTTATCAGTAAAGGAAATAGATATCTTCCGGCGAAAAAAGTGCGCGAATGTGTTAAAATGGAAGTGAAACATGGACCTGGACTGGCGAAATGATTAGTGTAGCGAGCGTTAGTGTAAGGTGTAACAGATGGCGCTTACGTCCAGCAGATGTCGCTGTTTTCTGGAAAAAATTTTAAAACCTATTTTATCTGTCACAGGTGTGACATATCTGTAATGTAAGTACAGAAGAACCTTCCTGTATGCGAAATGAAGGTTGTGTCCAAATTTGAAAGCAATCGGTTCAGTGGTTTCTGAGATTAGCGATTTTGTCCAAACTATTTAACATTTTTATTTATATAGATTCTGCAACTTTAAGTAACAACTTTCTTTTGTAATAATTTAAAATGTAGTTACTTAAAGGCTGTCATGTAAATTGTGTTATTTTGACCAATATAAAGTTTGCAGAATTTTGTGTGCAGAATTCCCCCAGGAGTAATGCCTGTCAACGTATTTATGTGCTGATTTGAAGTTAAAATCCAGGAATGACAATACCCACGACCCGCTCCTTTTTTTTTTCTTTTTTTAAACTTCTTTTTATTTGTGCGCACAGCGGCAAGTACGCACATATCTGGACGGCTTTTAAAATATGCTTGGCATGCGCCAGCCCATCTTGTGCATGCATCTCCTGGTTTTGGCGGGCACTGGGCTTTTAAAATTCACTTTTAAGTTTGTACCTGAGGAAACAGGGGGTGAACTTACTTGCCCAAGGTGAGAAGAACCATAAGCACTGCTGTGGAACTACAGAATAGAAGACATGAAGTTCCGCTGACTGTTTTCAGAAGTGCATTAACCAAAAACGCTTTCAGCTACATGATGTTCATTTGAACTGCTTCAGCTTTTTCCTGAATTGGACTCATAAGCGGTGTGGCAAATAAACCCCAAAGAAGCCTTTCATAGGGCAAAACAAAGGCTTTTGTTGGGGTCTATTTATTTATCAAATTTTCTATACTGTCATTCAGATGAGCTATCACAATGGTTTACAGCTTTTTAAAATACATAGGATAAATTCATAAAAAGCTAATAAACAATTAAAACCTAAATTGTGAATAATAATGGGATAAACAATTATTATAAAATAGTTAAAAGGACCAAAATAGATAAAAGTTAAAATAAAGAATGTTTAAAAGTTAGAAATAGGATGCTACCTCATTTTTCAGCCATATATGCCTTTTCAAACATCCAGGTTTTTAGTTCCCGTTTGAACTTCTTAAAATCAGCTTGTAATCTCAGCTCCTTAGGCAATGCATTCCATAATTTAGGCCTCGCAAGCGACACAGCTCTTTCTCTAACTTGGCTAAGATGGGCGGATTGTACAGTAGGTATTGAAAGTTTGCCTTTGTTAGCAGACCTTATATTTCTTTGGGGCACGTGAAGCCGAATTGCTGCGTTAAGCCAGTCCCCTTGCTCACCATATATTAATTTGTATAAAGTGCAGAGTGTCTTAAATTGGATATAGCATTCGATAGGCAGCCAGTATAAGGTAATAAGAATAGTTGAGTTCCAGTTTCTTGAATCTAGATTTTATCATCTTTCAGTAGTGGACATTTTTATATTTTTCACAATGATAGACCACCAGTAGATATGCATATTGTATACCTTTGGACATTTAGTGAAGTATGATTTATTTAATCAGTGATGGCAGCTTCAATAATTTACAGTTTATTAAAATTTCTTAATCACCAGGCATACAAGATTCTAAACAATGTCCAATAAAACATACATAATTAAAACCATAAATGAGTGTCATATGTTTGTATATTGTATGTATATATATCAAGACTTTGCTATTCAGCCAAGCTTTCTCATAATATCAAGTTGCTTCACAGCTTCCACAAACTATCCCTATACAGGGCCCTTTCTCATGTTTAATCAGCCTTATTAACTTCTCCTTCTCCTCCTCCATTAGTCTACTTCCCCTTTTGGATTGAATCCCCTCAAGTCCACCTCTTTCTACCTTTACATATTGTTTCTTTCCTAGTTATGTTTATTCCCAGTTGTTCTCCTCCTTGTTCTTTGTAAGACATATTATTGTCATTATTTATTGCCTGTTGGAATGTAAACCGGAGTGATAAGTAACTCTGTTACCTGAACCTCGGTATAAAAAAGTTATAAATAAATAAATAAATACAATAAATATTGGATTTTCATATGAATATGGAGCACCATGCTGACACTGCATGAGTGGAAATGAGCATTTTAAGGATGTGGCAGATTTTTGAAAAAGAGATGCTTAGGTTTTGATACATTAAATACCATGTTATCACTTCAGTGGGTGGTCAGTTAAACGTATTTGCGGTTTTGATGTTATTCTATGTTACCACATAATATTGGATCAAACATCTACCCAATGATTTCTGGTGACTGTACGTATCATCACTTCAGATGCACAAGGGCTTCATCCAGGGGAATATTTCAAGTATTTGCTGAACAAAAGGCCTTTGGAATTGAATTGGGGACTGAATTATTAAGAATGAGGGACTCAACTACGAAGAAAGTTTGACGTTCAAGGAATAGGTAGACTACTAGGCCAGAAATATTGCTTCAAAATCTTGGGATTAAAGTCCTGTGATTGAGTTGTTAAGAGCGGCATAGACCGTAGCCAGCTCCTGGGTTGTGCAGGTTGTGCTGTAGCACAGGCTCAGGCTCTCGAGCATCCATATGCGCTCTCAGCAAAGAGCTTGGTATGAAGATCTTAGAAGATTCCTGATGGGCTCTCCAAAGTGCGTTCCAGCCGATCAATGACTGCTATGTCAAGGCCCAGTAACTCTGGAGGCCCAACTTCATTTTGTCTTACAGCAAACCTCTTGAGAGGGCATGTCTGAATGAAAAAGGATATTCACCCATTGTCATATCAACCATGCTAAAGGCAAGGAGAACCTCAACCTTGCTGGCTTATATTCAGCTGTGGCATCTGTTCAAGAACTTCTACCACTCCGGGAGAAGTTTTCCCATGAAAGGCAAGGAGCTTGCCAGTACAGGTAGCAGCAGTCTCATGTTTGAGGCCCAGTCAAGAGCCTAAGTGAAGCCACACACCCAGATGTCATGTGCTGCCTCAAAGGGGCAAAACGCATCAGATCCCTTTGTCCATCCTCTGATTCCACTATGGGACCTAAATTTACTGCTCAAGGCCCTGCTAGACTACTGTTTCAGCTGCTAAAGCAGGTTTCCCTCAAAGACCTGTCCTTAAAGGCAGTTTTTGTGGTAGTAGTTTGTTCAGACAGATTTCAGAGCTACAAGCTCTCTCATGCAGGGACCTATATTTAAACTTCTCATGGAACAAGGTCTCTCTTAGACCAGTTCCCTCCTTCCTTCAGAAGATATTGTCTTCCTTCCATCTGAACCAACTACCCTTTCCTTCCATCTGAACCAAACAATCACCCTGCCAGCCTTCTGGATAACTATGTCTTGTTGACAAAGCCTAGAATTGCACTGTCTGGATGTCAGGCAGTTTTTCTAAGATATCTTAAGGTCACACATCCCTCCAGGAAGTTGGACAGCATATTTGTACTATGTGGTGGGTTGTGCAGAGGAGAAGCAGTCTCCAAGTCAGCGTTAGCCAGGTGGATTAAGGCAGCTGTTGTGTCAGCTTATATTCTAGAAAGGAAGGCAATATCACTTTGTTTATGGGCACACTCTACTAGGGCCCAAGCAATATCTTGGGCAGAAGTTTCTAGGGTAACCCCAGAAAAAAGTCTACAGAGCAGCCACACTCTCTTTCCGAGTGCTATAGGATTGATGAGCTAGCATATTAGAGGCGGTGCGTGCATCTTCCCATCCTAGGGAATATTAGCTTTGGTATATCCCTTATCCTAGCAGGTAGATAAAGGCTAAATGATATCTTACCTGATAATTTTCTTTCCGTGACTCTCACTAGACCAGTCCAGTTCCCACCTGTAAAGCATGAGCAAGCATGTGGAGGTAGTAAGTCTCCATTATAACCTTACCTCTTTCCACTTCACTGTGTGGCAGTTCAAGGGAAGAAAGCACCAAAAAATACAAATTTTTTTTCTCCTTTCTTTTGTTATGGATCTCAAGCAGATACACACAAAATAAATATATCACATATCCACTAACAAAGAACACTAATAGAAAACTTGTGAAAAAATATTTTTATTTTTTATACAATGTTTATTTTATCTAGAAAAAACCCCAAAATTTAACAAAAACTACATATTACAGAAAACTGTTATTGCACCTGAAGAGGTAGTAGCAGGGAGGCTCAGATATTACAAGTGTGTTTGAATCCTTTTGAAAATGACAAATCAATATCTCTTGTGTGTGTGATTTATGTGTCCTATACAAGAAAATCTGTATGAATTTTTGCTGCCTCTCCTGAGGAAGCCTAGTTTGAAACACAGGGCCTTTGTCCAGGCTAGGATACTCAACGATTGACTTTCTGATCAACTGATATCTAGTATCTCCCGAGTCAAATAAAAAGCAGCAGCGATGAAAAGATTCATGCCCTACGTTATGTGATGCTGACAGTGTGATACTCTTTTGTTGAAGTATGCAAGAAGATACATATGTTTAATTGAGAACTGGTTCATTGGAATCATGGCTATTTTATAATTGAAGTATGTATAGTTTCATTAGAAACATGCCAGGATTTATTGAGAGTTTTCAGCAAGAATTTTTAACATCCATCTCTGCAATAGTTTGGGCCTTCCCTTTCAAGTATGTATGTTTTATTTTATGAACAGATTTATATGCTACCTACATAGGCTCTAGACAGCATACAGTAAAACACACATATTAAAACAAATGCTACTAAACAGAAACAAAATTAATCACTTAAACTTGCTATACAGGTTTTATCATCTGGATGTGCAGGCCCGGGAGGACGCAGTCTTTGCACGTGCAGTGTTGACTGGACTGCGGGCAGCCTCTCACCCTGTTTGGGAGTAGCTTGGGTACATGCCACTGTTCCTGAATCCATCTGTCCATATTCTAGGAAATGAGGAATTACTTACCTGATAATTTCCTTTTCCTTAAGGTGGATAGATGGATTCAGCTTCCTGCCATTGGCTGCCGAATGATTGTGTGATGGTCGTCCTGTGTGGCTGCCTGTTCCAGGGGATTACTGGTAAGTGTTCATCCAATTGCTATATGTTCTTGCCTGAGTTCAGTGTTTCTTGTTGGTTGAGTACAGAAATGGTTGTCTATTTTTAATCAAGTTTTTGCTAGTCTGTCCACAGTTGCTTTTGAAGAGAATACTGGCAGGCAGATGTCACTGCAGGAGTGTATATACTATGATGTTAGTTTGCTCCGTCTCCATCTTCTGGTAGTGGTGCATAACCCATAGGTCCTGAATCCATCTATCTACCTGAAGGAAAAGGAAATTATCAGGTAAATAGTAATTTCTCATTATCCGTCTAAATGGCAAACCCAACATTTTATTTATTTATTTAGTTTTGTATACCGAAGTTTGTGGAAGACATCACATCGGTTTACAATAAAAATATAAAATGAAATACAAAGTTTTTTGTTAAGAGACAGTAAAAATGCACAAATAAAATTGTATATATAACATTTTAAAAAATGTAATAAAATAGTAGGCAACAAGGAAAATCATGGGAGGTAAAAACAAAATCTGTCATCATAAATTATGCATCTGCTTGTTGAAAGAGCCAGGTAAGTTGGGGGCGGGTTGGATAAGTTATCTGGCTGTCTCTGGTTGTGCAGCTGATCTGTCCTAAAGTTACCCAGATAATTCTATCCACCTGACTTTGATAGCCGGGTGTATTCTGCGGCACTGCCGCACCACTAAATATCCCGGCTAAGTTAGATGCTACTGGCCTTATCAGATAATATATTAAGAGGATTTGATACAGGAACACACTGCATTCTGGTTCTATTAGATCTCTCCGCAGCATTTGACACAGTAAACCACAAAATACTACTCAACAGACTTAAAGAAATAGGGCTCACTAATAAAACAATAAAATGGTTTGAGGATTACTTAAACAATAGATGTTTTCAAGTTCAAATCAAAAATACACTCTCGGACAAAGTCACACTGCTAACCGGTGTACCATAGGGATCAGCACTATCGGCAACACTTTTTAACACTTTATCTCCTCCCGATATGTCACCTACTAGCGGGACTTGGAATAATACATTACATATACGCAGATGATATACAGTTACTGCTACCCATTGTAAATACCATTGAAGAAACAATGAAACTTGCCAATATGTATCTTGAAATAATCAAACAGCTCCTAAATCAGATGGAGCTAGTAATAAATGTCGACAAAACGGAATTCTTACACCTAGAACGTAAAAACATACACCACATACAACCAACACCCACACTCAAAAATGCTCAGGCTACTGGGCTAGCAACAAAAGTCCGGAATCTAGGAGTAATAAATGACCCTGAGCTAAACATGAAACAACACATCTCATTGAAAATAAAAGAAGGATATGCGAAACTAATGATCCTGAGGAGACTAAAACCTCTACTAACACTAAACAATTTCCACACGGTCCTACAGGCAATGATATTCACTAGCACAGATTACTGAAACTCCCTACTATTAGGACTACCACAATCTACAATGCGGCCATTGCAAATTTTACAAAACTCAGCTGCTAGAATTTTGACTGGCAAAAAAAAGTGACTATATTACAGGAACACTCGCTGAATTACACTGGCTTCCAATCGAACAAAGAATACAGTATAAGGCTTTATGTATTATTCATAAACTAATCCACGAGGAAAAAGCTGACTGACTTAACACTGCACTACGCGTACATGTCCCGCAAAGAAACCTGAGATCGGCTAATAAGGCTCTACTAACTGTCCCCTCTGTTAAAACAGCATGCCTCACGCTATTAATTGCATCAGTAGCATGGGTTCTTCTTAGTGTTTGGGTAATTGCCAGGTTCTTGTGGCCTGGTTTTGGCCTCTGTTGGAAACAGGATGCTGGGCTTGATGGATCCTTGGTCTGACCCAGCATGGCAATTTCTTATGTTCTTAAGTAAGGGAAAGAGCACTATCTCTGGCTGGCCCCGTGCTATGGAACACCATGCCACTCGAAATTAGGCTGCAGAGAAATTTAAAAATATTCAAAACTGAAAACCTGGCTCTTTAAACAAGCTTTTTATAAAAAAGATAGAGAAGGAGAAAAACAGTTGATTAACAAGGACGCACCAATATTGAAGTTATTTTATTTATTTATTTAAAAATATTTCTATACCGTCTTTACAAACAGTGTTTAATCAAAACGGTTTACAAATATCAAATAAAAGGGATAAAAACTAATAAAAAACTAAAGTAAAGGTTACTTAAAGATAACTTAGTTATAGAAGATATAAAAATTACAAAAATTATTCATTAACATAAAATAAAATTAAAATAAAATAGGTAATTTAAACAAATCAGAAAGCAAGTGAAAAGAATCGGGATCAGGTGCCAAAACTGGGAATATGATGCATTATTTGGTGGGTGGTATATGAAATGCAATTTGAAATAAATGTGTTTTTAAAGATTTTTTGAATTGTTTGGAGTTGGGTATGGATCTGATGGAATCTGGTAATGAATTCCATAAAATGGGACCTATGACTGAAAAAGCTCTTTTTCTAGTAATATCTAAGCGGGCTTGTCGAGGTGATGGGATATCAAGAAGATTTTTGTCCATTGACCTTAGGTGTCTGGTAGGTTTATAAATGCGGAGGATAGTGCATAAAGTAACTGAGTTAGGGGTATGAATGAGAGAGTGTATAATGGATAGAATTTTAAACTGTATTCTGTATTTGACTGGTAACCAATGTAAAGATTGAAGTATTGGGGTGATATGATTTTTTTTTGAAGAATTTGTTAGGATACGTGCTGCTGCATTTTGGATTAATTGAAGTGAATGAAGTGTGTTTTCTGGGAGACCTATGTATAGAGAATTACAGTAATCCAGTCCGGAGAAGATGAGTGATTGAAGAATGGTCCGAAAGTCATGAAAGAAAAGTAGAGGACGTAGACGTTTTAAGAGTTGAAGTTTGTAGAAAGAATTCCTAGTTAATACAGATATATGCTGTTTTAAAGAAAGGTCTGTATTGATGGTTATGCCTAAGTTTTTTGCGGATTTTGATATGGGGATAGTTGTTCCATTGAATATAAGTTGAGAAGGGGGACCTATAGATGAATCAGTTATTGATGAGAGGTGAACTATTTCTGTAACATACAAATGCATATTAAGGTTAAATATAAACCGCCTAATTTGGTCCCAGTATACAAGCTTAACTTACACACATAGTTTATTGTATTAAAATGTTACCGTACTATGATGGCACATGATTAAGTTGTAATCTATACCATTCCTTTTACTATCGTCCCTAACTGTAAACCGTTGTGATGGTTATCTAACTTAACGACGGTATAGAAGAATTTTTAAATAAAAAAAATAAAAAATAAATGTATCTGGCTAATTTGAGCTGCACAGCACTGGATATGGATTTCATGCTTTTTTCAGACAAGTATCAGTCATCAGGTTGTTAGAAAAGTGTCAGAACAAAATTGCACAAAAGTGACTACCCTGTTTCTGAAGACAAATAACCAGCACCAACTGGAGAATATTTAATCCCAAATTATTTGTAATTCCTGGTGATCCTTCTGAATGATTACTTTATTTTTAATGATACAGTGTGAGGTCAATATTCAGCCGCTATCTTGCTGAGCAAGTTAGCCGATAAACATATCGGCTAACTTGACTGGGATATTCCAGCAGGGCGACTGGAATAATACTCAGCTTTTTTCTTTTCCAATTGTGTTTTATAAAATTCATTCCATTTTTTTATAGACTGATAAATTCATTCTATTTATTTATAGACTTATAAATTCAGTGAGATAACAATTTGCTTTGTACCATTATATTATTTTTCCCTTTCATTGTTCCACTGTTCTCTCCCCTCCCCCCCCCCGTTACAAGTTTATTGTAAAGCACTATTGCATATGTTTGTTAACAAGTTTATTGTAAAGTTTATTGTTTATTGTAAATGTTTATTGTAAAGCACTGTTGCACATGTTCGTTCTATTTGGCACAGCTGCAATGTTTCTGTTAATTGTGAACCGATGTGAGGTTACTAAACAAATGTCGGTATATAAAAACTGCAAATAAATAAATAAAATATCTAATTGTTAGCCGGATAAGTTTAGCTTGCTAACTTTAGATCTGACAGATAAGTAGCTATGCCCCCATTTCACCCCTCACTTAGCCAGCTATTTAGCTTGATAAATAGTTATCCAGCTAAGTGGTGGCCACTAAATGCTGCCAAATATTGAAATGGTGCCACTTAACCAGATACAGTAAGATTGAACTTACTTATTTATTTATTTAGAATTTTTCTATACCGACATTCTTGAACAAAATATCAAATCATATCTGTTTCCATAGAACAGAACAGTCGCGGCTATGGCGTTACATAGAACATTTGAGCAATTGAACATTTGTGCAATGCACATAGAACAAGTCAACAATAATTACTTATCTAATTACTTATCTAGGTAATGGCACTGAATATCTACCTCTGTGCTTTCCTACCATGCTACTTTTTCTAACTATCATTTGCAGAGACTCTAGATCTCACTTATAATTGTTTTCCAAATGTGCATTGTGGTCTCTCTTTTCTGATCTGCTAAGAGATTTCTTGTTCCACACATGGATGCACCACTACCTTCCTGATTCCATTTTTATTGCTGGGCTCTTTGTATATCAAACTGAGTGACACAGCAAATATCACCTGCATCTCTTCTGAAATCCTGGGCATGTTTCTAAATTTTAAGGTGGTGATAAATCTTATCAACATGCATCGGGCTTAATTCTATATGTACTTGCATCCACCAGAGTCTGGAGGGAGAGAAGACGATAAAGCCATATACCCAGAGTCCATTGCAGATGAATGGCATAAGATAGGCACAATAACTATATTTGCTGCATCACTCATGATTTCATTTTGATATACAGAGCCCAGCCAGAAAAAGGAATCAGCAAGAAGGTGGTGTAGCCATGAGCATGGAGAGAAAAATCTGTTTCCAGATCAGAATAGAAACCACATTGCACATTTGGAAAACATTATAAATGAGATCTAGATTCTGTGCAAATGATAGATTTTATAATTTTATAAATGATTTACTGATAGCATTAAAAAAAAAAAAAAAAAGCATCTTTCCTTAGAAGGTTCCTACCTGCTTTGAGCCACATAAGTAATTCTTGGTTGAACAGTGACTTTGCAGTGCTCTTTAGGTATAATACCCAGTTCAATTTCTTTGAGATTAGGCTTGATTTTTGGGAAAATTTAGCTACCATGGGAAAATAGCGCTCATGTGAACAAAAGCTATGTTTTAATTGGCTATTGTATTGCTGAGCTGAAGTATATGTATAGTTGTATTATAAATCTATTTTTTTAGGTGGCTTTTTCAGGTTTTTTCCTTTTGGAATATATTGGTGCATTTCTATGAGCAAGCCAGGTACATTAGGATTAATACTTGTACTTGACTGTAAGCGACTAGTAGAAGATCCTCTGAAATGGAATGGATCCTCTGGAATGGATTTCATTAAATCTTCTGTAACTAATATTTAGGAGCTGTAGCGATCCTCTGTCAAGTGCTGCTTAACTAGTATTGTTCACTGAAGAGTAGTAAATCACCTGGACCAGATGGTATACACCCCAGAGTTCTGAAGGAACTAAAAAATGAAATTTCAGACCTATTAGTAAAAATTTGTAACTTATCATTAATATCATCCATTGTACCTGAAGACTGGAGGATAGCAAATGTAACCCCAATATTTAAAAAGGGCTCCAGGGGCGATCCGAGAAACTACAGACCGGTTAGCCTGACTTCAGTGCCAGGAAAAATAGTGGAAAGTGTTCTAAACATCAAAATCACAGAACATATAGAAAGACATGGTTTAATGGAACAAAGTCAGCATGGCTTTACCCAGGGCAAGTCTTGCCTCACAAATCTGCTTCACTTTTTTGAAGGAGTTAATAAACATGTGGATAAAGGTGAACCGGTAGATATAGTATACTTGGATTTTCAGAAGGCGTTTGACAAAGTTCCTCATGAGAGGCTTCTAGGAAAAGTAAAAAGTCATGGGATAGGTGGCGATGTCCTTTCGTGGATTGCAAACTGGCTAAAAGACAGGAAACAGAGAGTAGGATTAAATGGGCAATTTTCTCAGTGGAAGGGAGTGGACAGTGGAGTGCCTCAGGGATCTGTATTGGGACCCTTACTGTTCAATATATTTATAAATGATCTGGAAAGAAATACGACGAGTGAGATAATCAAATTTGCAGATGACACAAAATTGTGCAGAGTAGTTAAATCACAAGCAGATTGTGATAAATTGCAGGAAGACCTTGTGAGACTGGAAAATTGGGCATCCAAATGGCAGATGAAATTTAATGTGGATAAGTGCAAGGTGATGCATATAGGGAAAAATAACCCATGCTATAATTACATGATGTTGGGTTCCATATTAGGTGCTACAACCCAAGAAAGAGATCTAGGTGTCATAGTGGATAACACATTGAAATCGTCGGTTCAGTGTGCTGCGGCAGTCAAAAAAGCAAACAGAATGTTGGGAATTATTAGAAAAGGAATGATGAATAAAACGGAAAATGTCATAATGCCTCTGTATCGCTCCATGGTGAGACCGCACCTTGAATACTGTGTACAATTCTGGTCGCCGCATCTCAAAAAAGATATAATTGCGATGGAGAAGGTACAGAGAAGGGCTACCAAAATGATAAGGGGAATGGAACAACTCCCCTATGAGGAAAGACTAAAGAGGTTAGGACTTTTCAGCTTGGAGAAGAGACGACTGAGGGGGGATATGATAGAGGTGTTTAAAATCATGAGAGGTCTAGAACGGGTAGATGTGAATCGGTTATTTACTCTTTCGGATAGTAGAAGGACTAGGGGACACTCCATGAAGTTAGCATGGGGCACATTTAAAACTAATCGGAGAAAGTTCTTTTTTACTCAACGCACAATTAAACTCTGGAATTTGTTGCCAGAGAATGTGGTTCGTGCAGTTAGTATAGCTGTGTTTAAAAAAGGATTGGATAAGTTCTTGGAGGAGAAGTCCATTACCTGCTATTAAGTTCACTTAGAGAATAGCCACTGCCATTAGCAATGGTTACATGGAATAGACTTAGTTTTTGGGTACTTGCCAGGTTCTTATGGCCTGGATTGGCCACTGTTGGAAACAGGATGCTGGGCTTGATGGACCCTTGGTCTGACCCAGTATGGCATTTTCTTATGTTCTTATGTTCACTATGCTGTATGTCCGGAGCTGAAGGCTATAATTACAGCTGCCTGAAACAAAACAGACCCTTGCATTACACTGTGCTGGTACAAATTCTGGAAACTTGCATTTCTCCATTAAATGGGGAGGGAAAATATGCACTGTGTTTATAGTTGTATTTTTTCCTTTTCAGGTTAAAGAACTCGTCCTTGACAACTGTCGGTCAAATGATGGCAAAATCGAAGGCCTTACAGATGAATTTGAAGAACTGGAGTTCTTAAGTACAATCAATGTAGGCCTAACCTCAGTGGCAAACTTACCAAAGTTAAACAAACTTAAAAAGGTAAGTGAGTAGGTGATTTTTTTTGAATTATGGTGAAAGCCTGGATGCATAAACATTGAACCATGTTAATTTTACCGGTTACTGAATTTTACCGGTTAATGAATGTCTTTTGTACTCCCAAAAGACATTCATTAAAGCTAAGTAATCGTGATTCTTCCTTTGACGGCTGAAAAAGAAAATTTATAGAAAAGTGCTAGTCACAAAAAGAAGATTTTATTAAAACAATATGAATAAAAAATAAAAATCAACATGAAAAAACGGGGTTGATCTTCTGTGATCCAGCTCAACATATTTTAATAACATAAATTCAAATAAAAATTGGAGGCGGGAGGTTGTTAATGATTACATAAGAAAACATTGGCACCTGGATGGTTGCTTATAATATATGAAACTACCATCCGTTTTTCCTATATAATTGTTTGAAGTATGAAAACAAAAGATTATTGTTAAAAGAAATTATTGAGCGGATACATAGAAAATCACCTATATAAAAATAAGCACCGGGTGAAATTGTATGTGTGAAATATATGGTACTCATTTGGTGAGGATCTCAATTGAAAGATTAGCATATAGGATGGAGCAGTGCAGGGAAAAATTGGTATTCTCTGTCTTCAGTGGATGGGGGCACATGTCTGGACTGATACAGTAGGATTGCTGTTGCCAAGCTTGGACCTGGTAGAGCACTTTTGCTATGCATTCTTTGGGTCAAGCTCCCTGGCTTTGGTCCAGATTGAGAGAGCCTTATAAACTGGCTACCATGTTCTTTTTGGGGT
Source organism: Rhinatrema bivittatum (assembly GCF_901001135.1). NCBI lineage: Eukaryota > Metazoa > Chordata > Amphibia > Gymnophiona > Rhinatrematidae > Rhinatrema > Rhinatrema bivittatum. Next base: position 81,385,091 of record NC_042627.1, on the reverse strand, counting down.
CTGGTTGAACTTGGAAGAAGTACACTGGTAGGAGTTTTTCTTTGAATAAGTTCTGCTTGGAAAGGTATGAGGTGCTTCCCTCCTGCCCTCTCTCTCTCCTCCGCAACCTACCCTCTTTCTCTCTATTTTCTTTAGCTTTCTTGCTGTGGTTAAGTAAAGTTGTTAAAAGAAAAAAAAAAAAAAGAGGCTCTAAGATGGCCGCCAAGTAGGAATGCGGCAAGAAGTCTCCCGCTGCGTTTTTTCCTGATTACGAAGTTTCTTTATAATACAATGCCTCATACAAAAAGAAAGGTGAGATTTAGAGTAGTGACATCGAGTTCACCCTCTTTAGATCCCTCTCAACCTCACATCGAGGGATTTTTTGCAGATAGTCTGACATCAACGCTGAGAGGAATGGTCGCTGAAGGGATGGTGGAAGAGCGAACACCGTCCCCTCTGACCCTTGACATCACACTAAGTCTTGGCAAGCCGAACAGGCCTGGTCCCCCTGGCCACGTGAACACAGTTGGCCTGATACCAGCGATGGCAAAGACCTCCCCGGAGATGAGTTGGGGAGACTCTGAGTCAGAGCGATGAATAAGCACCCCAGAGGAGATCTTGGGGACTCGAGTAGCTGATGGGATGAGGCCCGGGAGAGGGAGAAACAGACCGAGCCTTCTCTGAAGCGATGGGACTGTGCAAGGTACAGTGTTGGGTACAGGCACTGGTGTGGGCGTGGGTGGGACTCACCCATATGCTCTGGAGTCTGGACTTAGATTGCAACGCCCAGAAGTAATGACCTTGGAAGGGATATGGACAGTCTTAAAATCTATTGAATCATCTATAGTCTCTTTGTCTCAAGTGACTTTGGATTCAAAAAATCAAGTACTAGCTAATGCAAACATGATATCAACATTTAATCTAAGGTAGAAGATATGGAACAGCGGATTTCTTCCACGGAAAAGATACAACAAAATTTGGTTCAGTCTGAGATAATAACAGAAAATTGGAAAATATAGAAAATGTTTTGAGATCACATAACCTAAGAGTGTTGAATTTTCCAGTAATAAATTTAATTTCCCTACTTGATCTCTTTAAAACATATATTCTTCAGGTCTTAAAAATTTCTGAATCTGCAATGCCAGTGATAACAAAAGAATATTATCTTCCCCAAGCTACACCAGCTGGCGAAGAGGAATTAAGGCAACCACCATCGTTTGATGTATCAGAGATTTTGGAATTATCACAAGAAACTGAAGTTACAAGGAGAAGACCGTTATTAGTTTCATTTGCTTTTTTGATGGAATGTAACAAAGTTCTGAAGCTGCTTTTTTTTTTTTTTTGAATAGGCAGTCTTTATTCTATGGACGGAAGCTATGGATCTATCCTGTTGTGATAAAGTCTACTCAGATTCGAAGGAAATACTTCCTATCTATGCGTGCTGAGGTACTTCAGCTGGGCGCACGATTTATGCTTCACTATCTGTGCAAGTGTTGTATTAGGCATCATAATGTTAATTATGTTTTCTTTGAGCCTAATCAACTCAGAGCATTTTTGGATGCGCACACCCAATTAGCACCCACTATTGGTTCGGTATAAGGAAAATATGTCGTGAGCCTTCTCGACGTCCTTAGTTTGTTATTGTTTTTGTTTCCTAATTGATATGGCTCATTTGTATTGAGTCTCCTCTCTTTCCTGTATGTGAGGTGCATGTATATTCCACTAATGAAATATTGTAATACTGTTTGAACTATTTTCCACGTTGATGTACCATTATTACTTTTACAAGATGTATTCTTGTAAGTAAATTAAAAGCTTTGAAAATAAAAAATAAAAAAAAAGTTCAGAGGTATGGAGAGTATTGAGGGAAGAAGCGACTGGTCAGTATGCCTAGGTGTTGCGTCCGTCGGTCTCAGATGGCTTCGACCTCTGTGCCTCACCTTTCTTCCTTCTCTCTCCTCAAGCTTTGGGAAGATGGCTGCTGCCGCGTCTTCATGCCGCTCTCTCCGGTGTCCCCGGATTGGCAATGGCGACGGTGTTCACCATGATTCTCACAGGACAAGCAGGATGGTTGTCCTCACAAATGGGTGACATCGAGGATGGAGCTCACCACGGAAAACTTCTGTCAAAGTTTAATAGAACTTTGACTGGCCCCTACTGGGCATGCCCAGCAAGGCACTGACCCTGCAGCCAGCAGGGGTCTCCCTTCAGTCTTCTTTTTTCCGCGCAGCAGTTGCCACGCGGTGAAAGGAGCTCTCTAACCATGTTCCTGACAGGAATTTGGAAATTAATTTCCTAAGAAAATTTGCCCCTCAGGGGTCTCCCTTCAACAAATTTTTTAGTCATCTTACGGAACCCGGTAAGTTTTTTGCCTTCTTCCATCGACTGCCGTCGAATTTGGCCCTCGAGGCCTGTTGGCACTTACCGATCCCCAGCCTAAATTTTGGCTTCCAGCCATGGCAACGGGGTTCCGTCGTTGTCTGGATTGTACCCGGACTATGTCCATCACAGACCCCCATAGGGTTTGTGTAATGTGTTTGGGTAGTGAGCATGATGTCCTGACTTGCACCAAATGTGCCTTAATGACACCCAAGGGTCGCAAAGCCAGGATGGAGAAGATGGGGCTCCTCTTCCATGCACCCACCCCAACGCCATCGATAGCATCGACGTCATCGGAACCGGCACCGTCGAAGTTGTACCATCATCGTCAACCCTCCGGTGACCGTCCGCCATCGATCGCTTCTCGGCCGTCGACTCCCGTCCCTTCCCCGGATGGGCGAGGGGATCGGAAGGAAAAGCACCGCCATCGACGGCACAAGTCTCGGCCTGTCGAGGATCCACAGCCATCGACCTCTGCTCAAGCCGAGCCACCGACAAAGAAGCCGCGAACAGACCGGACGCCCTCCACGTCTCGTTCGCCGGCATCGAGGAAACCCTCACCCTCTCGGGGTGTGGGGGCCGTGATCCCACCGGTTACGGTGGTCCCTCCGGCCCTGCCTCAGCCTCCCTCTCCCGTCGAGCCGGGTATGGTTACCCCTGGTCTCCGGGCAGAACTGGACCGGCTGGTCCAGGAGGCCATCGAGAAAGCGATGAAGAAATTACAACCTCCATCGGCACCGTCTCCGGCACCGGTTCCAGTGCCGCCCCCGGCACCGACGCCGGCACCGGCTTCGCCACCGAGGAGGGAACCGACCACCGAGCCGTTGATTCAAGCGCTAGCACCGCTACTGAGCCGCATGGAGGCACTCATGACGGCCCTTCCATCGGTGATTCCAGTGCCATCGACAACACCACCGTCTCTGACTGGTTTCTCATCGGCAGGAGAAACACAGTTTCGAATTCCCCCTTCCGGGGTAGTTCCATCGGTACCTTCTGGTATATCTCCACCGATTTATCCTTCGGCTCCATCGATTCCGCGCCAGGCACCGATTCCATCGGCAGCACCGAAGCCATCGATGCCATTTCTGGTTCCACCTACCGCACCGATTCCACCTCGGTTTCCATCGATGCCTTCAGAGCCTCAGCCAGGTCCATCAGGGCTACAAGCCCCACATGATCCCTACGATACCTGGGGTGATGATGATGATACCTCTTCTGACACAGATTTGCCTTCGCCACCATCTCCTACAGAGAGTAGAAAAAGATCTCCTCCTGAGGATCTATCTTTCATTAATTTTGTGAAAGAGATGTCAGAAGTTGTACCTTTTCAACTACAATCTGAAGCTGATGACAGACACCAGATGATGGAACTACTTCAATTTCTGGATGCTCCAAAAATCATCGCTTCCATCCCTATACACCAGGTGTTTTTGGATCTGCTCAAGAAAAACTGGGAATCTCCTTCATCGGTGTCACCAGTTAACAAGAAAGCTGACTCCACATACCTTGTCCAGTCAGCACCAGGTTTCCAAAAACCTCAACTGGATCATCGCTCTGTTGTGGTTGAGTCCGCGCAGAAGAAGGCCAAGCGTCTTAAGCCGCACTCTTCTACCCCACCTACCAGGGACAATAAGTTCCTGGATAGTGTGGGACGGAAAGTGTATCATGGAGCTATGTTGATTTCACGCATAGCTTCATATCAACTTTACATGACTCAATACAACAGAGCCATCCTTAAGCAGATGCAAGACTATGCTGACACGTTGCCGGACCAATACCAACCGCAGCTTCAAGCCCTTCTTCACAAGGGATTTGAGGCAGGGAAGCACGAGATTAGGACTGCCTACGACATATTCGATGCTTCCACGAAGGTTTCAGCCACAGCCATCTCAGCCAGACGTTGGGCTTGGTTAAAGTCATCCAACCTTCGCCCAGAGGTCCAAGATCGTCTTGCTGATTTGCCCTGCTTAGGCGACAATTTGTTTGGAGAGCAAATTCAACAGATTGTGGTGGAGTTAAAAGATCACCATGAGACGTTGAAACAACTCTCATCTGTCCCACCTGAGGTGACCTCCAAGCAACCGCAAAAGAAGGACTCTAAGAAGTCGTTCTTTCGACCACGCCGCTACTACCCTCCGTCAACTAGGGCTCGTCCTGCACGGTCCTCTAACAGGCCTCAGCCTCGTCAGCCGAGAAAGCAAAGACCTACTTTAGCCCCACCTCCTGGGCCTGCGGCGGGCCTTTGACTTCCCTGTATTGAGCACATGCCAACTCCCTCTTCCACACATCCCTGTGGGAGGTCGGCTGTACCACTTCTTACCCCGTTGGCAACAGATTACCTCAGATCAGTGGGTGCTAGCAATTATCGCACAGGGTTACCACCTCAACTTCATAACACTTCCGCCAGACTCCCCGCCCCTTCAGGCATGGAGTCTAACCAGCCATTTGACTCAATTATATCAAGAAGTATCCCTTCTTCTACAATCAAATGCTATAGAACCCGTCCCTCCTTGTCAACAAGGGAAAGGATTCTATTCCAGATACTTCCTAATACCAAAGAAATCAGGGGGGTTACGTCCAATTCTGGACCTTCGGGCCCTCAACAAGTATCTGCAAAAAGAGAAGTTCAAGATGGTAACCCTGGGCGCCTTGCTCCCTCTGTTGCAAAAGGGGGATTGGCTGTGCTCTCTCGACCTCAAGGACGCTTATACCCACATTGCGATAACACAATCTCATCGCAAGTATCTGCGTTTTCTGATAGGCCACGACCATTATCAATACCGAGTACTACCTTTCGGGCTGGCATCTGCTCCACGAGTCTTTACCAAATGTCTCGTAGTAGTAGCAGCATTTCTCAGGAAGGAAGGTGTCCACGTCTACCCCTATCTGGACGATTGGCTAATCAGGGCCTCCACCCCTCAAACTGCGCAATCCTCCCTAAAGTTGACAATTCACACACTCCTCTCCTTAGGGTTTCTTGTCAATTACGAGAAATCTTGCTTGGTCCCATCTCAGACCTTATCCTTCATTGGAGCAGACTTGGACACCTTACAGGCAAAAGCCTACCTTCCACTTCAACGAGTCCAAACTCTCATGTCTCTAGCTCGCCAGCTCCAGTCTCAACACACTGCCACAGCTCGCCAATTCCTCATCCTCCTAGGACACATGGCATCCTCGGTTCAAGTTACGCCCTTGACTCGACTAGCCATGAGAGTAACGCAATGGACTCTGCGACACCAATGGCTTCAAGCTTTCCAGCCTCTGTCCTACATCGTCACAGTTACACAAGCGCTACGCCTGTCTTTAACCTGGTGGACGACTCAAGTCAATCTCCTTCAGGGCTTACCCTTTCTCCTACCAGATCCACAGGTAATCCTAACCACCGATGCTTCCCACATCGGTTGGGGGGCCCATGTGGACGATTTACAAACCCAAGGGTTGTGGTCGCCAGAGGAAGCCGAACACCAGATAAATTTCTTGGAACTTCGAGCAATTCGCTACGCGCTCAGAACTTTCAAAGATCATCTATCAGATCAGATAATCTTAATCCAGACAGACAACCAAGTGGCCATGTGGTACATAAACAAGCAGGGAGGCACAGGCTCCTTCCTTCTGTGTCAGGAAGCTGCGCAGATTTGGGCAGAAGCCCTCTCCCATTCCATGTACCTCAAGGCCACTTACTTGCCGGGAGTAGACAATGTATTGGCAGACCAGCTGAGCCGTGTCTTCAAGCCACACGAGTGGTCACTCGATCCTCTGGTAGTGACCTCTCTGTTTCACAAGTGGGGTTTTCCCCGCATAGACCTCTTTGCGTCCCCTCAGAACCACAAAGTGGACAATTATTGCTCTCTCATTCGGAGCCAACACTCTCAGCCGAGGGATGCCTTCTCCCTCAAGTGGACGACAGGTCTGCTTTATGCATTCCCTCCACTTCCTCTTCTGTCAAGGACTCTCGTGAAGCTACGCCGGGACAGGGGAACCATGATCCTGATAGCTCCCCACTGGCCACGCCAAGTGTGGTTTCCCATACTCCAGGATCTCTCCATCCGCAGGCACATCCCTCTGGGAACGGATCCGCATCTGCTCACTCAAAACAACGGATGCTGCCTCCATCCCAACCTCCAAGCCTTGTCCCTGACGGCATGGATGTTGAAAGGTTAGTCCTTCAGCCTTTTAACCTTTCAGATTCGGTTTCTCGTGTCCTCATAGCTTCACGAAAGCCCTCCACCAGAAGATCCTATTCATATAAATGGAAAAGGTACACATCATGGTGCACTTCTCAGTCCCTTGATCCCCTTTCCTGTCCAATCTCTAAGTTCTTGGACTATTTATGGCACCTATCAGAATCCGGTCTAAAGACCTCTTCCATTAGGATGCATGTCAGTGCGGTAGCCGCCTTCCATAAAGGTATAGAAGGTGTCCCTATTTCAGTACAACCCCTGGTGACACGCTTTCTTAAAGGCTTGCTCCATCTGAAGCCACCCTTACGTCCTCCGGCCCCATCTTGGGACCTTAATCTGGTTCTTGGTCGTCTAATGAAACCACCTTTCGAACCTCTGCACTCCTGTGAATTGAAGTATCTCACATGGAAAGTATTATTCCTATTGGCTATCACTTCAGCTCGCAGGGTTAGTGAGTTACAGGCCTTAGTCACCTATCCGCCTTACACTAAACTCCTGCAAGACAGGGCGGTGCTCCGCACTCACCCTAAATTTTTACCTAAGGTAGTTTCTGCATTTCATATCAATCAATCCATCATACTACCTATCTTTTTTCCCAGGCCCCATTCCAACTCTGGAGAACAGACTTTGCATACCCTAGACTGTAAACGAGCTCTAGCGTTTTATCTAGACCATACAGTTGCTCACAGGAAGAGCACTCAATTGTTTGTCTCCTTCCATCCTAACAAGTTGGGACAACCTGTGGGTAAGCAGGCTCTTTCCTCCTGGTTGGCGGACTGCATTTCTTTTTGCTATCAGCAAGCTGGCATTCCTTTTCAAGACCGTGTAAAAGCACACTCTGTGAGGGCCATGGCGACTTCAGTAGCACACCTTCGATCGGTGCCGCTTCCTGACATCTGCAGGGCTGCAACCTGGAGTTCTCTCCATACCTTTGCAGCCCACTATTGTTTGGACAAAGCTGGAAGACAGGACTCCATCTTCGGCCAATCTGTCTTGCGTAACCTTTTTCCAACATGATGTACCAACACCCTTCCACCTTCCCAGTAGGGTGCGGATGCCCTTTCCCAAATTCCACCCCAGTTGTTGTGCCTGTTGCACGTCGTTGGGTGCATTTGGTGCAAGCCAGGACATCCTCAGCTCGGTACTCACCCATTTGTGAGGACAACCATCCTGCTTGTCCTGTGAGAAAGCAAATGTTGCTTACCTGATGTAACAGGTGTTCTCACAGGACAGCAGGATGTTAGTCCTCACGAAACCCGCCCGCCACCCCGCGGTGTTGGGTTCGTTTTAGTTTTTACTTTTTTAGGCACTGCCTGTAGCTTTGAAAATCAGACTGAAGGGAGACCCCTGCTGGCTGCAGGGTCAGTGCCTTGCTGGGCATGCCCAGTAGGGGCCAGTCAAAGTTCTATTAAACTTTGACAGAAGTTTTCCGTGGTGGGCTCCATCCTCGATGTCACCCATTTGTGAGGACTAACATCCTGCTGTCCTGTGAGAACACCTGTTACATCAGGTAAGCAACATTTGCTTTTTCCTGAGGGCCTCCTAGGGTGCGCGCGCTCACGCCACCCACGTCTTTATCCACGTCATGGTGGGAACCTCGGGGGTGTCCCCTCCAAGTGATGTCATCACATCCTGGTATTTAGCCTGCCCTTCGTTTGCTAACAAACTGAGTTAGCAAGGATTGGATTACCTCCGGTCTAAGCTGCTCTGCCGCTTCCCAGCTGCCGCAGGAAGCTCTCTCTGCCCTTCGGGGTATTTCTTCACTAACCTGGGTATCCGCTCCTCGGGGGCCCTTCTGCTCTATTTCAGGTACATATCTTGGGATACCGGGTACTCGCTCCTCGAGGGCCTGCTCTCCCTAATCTAGTGCCTGCCACTGAACGACTTCTGCCTGCCAGGACCTTCAACAATACAGCTTTCTGCTTCAGTGCGTACTAACCCTTTCAGTCTGTCTCACCTTTAGCTTCAGTGCTCTGTGTCAGCATCCGGGACCTATCCCTGCTACGCCGCACTGCCTATCACCTACTCGAGTGTGAGACTGGTCTCCTCTGCTGAGGACCCCTGGACTACTTCTGCTGGGTTACCTTCACTGCTGCCTGCTCCCCGGGCAGTACCATCGAGCTGTACAATAAATACAACTTCTCTGTGTCTGCTTGTATAGAGTCTAGCCCTAGTACTGCGGTTCCTCACGGGGTTCCTCACCGTGGGAGTGGCCATCACCGCAGTACCCAAGAATCCACTCCAACACCTCATAACCATAACAGGTGTAAGCTGGCTGGCAGTTATAGGCTGAGATCGTTTAGAGAGTTTTTTGGGGCTTCTGTCTGATTTTGGGCCTTGGTTGTCCAGCAACATTGTGGACCATGCCCTTTTTCTCTTTCTCTCTTTCATTGGAATAAAGAGAGAAGTGTAATATAAAATTGTACATAGTTTAAAACTGAAGCAAAGGAATTAAATTGAAACTGTGGGAATGTAAGTGTTTAAAGTGCAAGATTTATGTTGGTCACTTCTTTATTCGTTTATGGAATGTGTGAAATTGACAAATTTCTAGTCACAAATGTTAACTTGTTTAAGGTAATTGGGGAGGAATGTTATCCAGGTTTTAGGAACAGATCTTTCCAAAGTCAAGAAATTGATAAGATTGTCAAGTTTTTGACAAGTTTTTGGAACTAACAGTTGAATGCTGGAGATAATTGCTGAACCAGATGGCAACATTTAAACTTATGACCATGAAAGAGAAATCAAAGGACAAAGGATCAGAATATAGATATTTATGGGAACAATTTAAGATATACAGAGGTCTACATTCAGACACAGTCAGGATAGCAAAGTTAGCCGGATAAATTTTATCCGGCTAACTTTGGAGGCATAGTCAATAGTACAGCCACACTATTGAATATAGCCAGCTATCTAACAGGCCGATACAGTAAGGAGCGGTAGAAAGAGGTGCGTTAGGGCTGGGCGCACCCGCGTTCGCCGCACGCACAGTCTGCATCACCTACCGCTCGATACTGTATTTAAATTGCATTCAAATGCAAGCCGTGTCCGTGAAGTGCAATCCATTTTACTGTATAGGCGCTATACAGCGCCTATACAGTATCCTGGGTGCGCTGGTACCTGTCATTTCAAATGTCATTTCAAATGATATTTGAAATGACAGGTACCAGGAAGTGGATGCCCGGCGGCGAAAGCGGCCCCTGCCGACAAACATGGATGCCCATAGTGCAAGGGCCCCCAAGCCAGCGAAAGCATATGAACGGACAGGCCTGGTGGGCTGCGAGCAGAGCTCATCTCACTCATGACTGAAGATCTTAGAGGTCTGGTGGGCCATGAGTGGAGCCTATCCCCCTTGTGGTTGAAGATCACGGAGGCCCTGTGGGCCATAAATGGAGCCCATCCCACTTGCTGCTGAAGATCAAGGGAGATCTGGCAGGTGTGAGCAGATCCCATCCTCCTCATAGCTAAAGACAAAGGCCTGGATAGCTGCAGGCGGAATCCATCCACCAGCAGCTGAAGATGGAGAGGCCAAGAATGAGATCACGTGAGCCTAAGTGAAAGAGACAGAGTGCATGTGAGTGTGAGAGAGACAAGGGAGCCTGAGTGAGGCATTGTGTATGTGAGTATAGGATTGAAAGCCATTGGGGCCATATTTAGTAGGAAGTTTAGTGGACAAGTTATCCAGCTGCAGTTAGCTGGATGACGTGTCCTATATGTTCAGCGGGATAAAAGTCCTACTGAATATACTTAGTTATCTGACTTACCAAAGCCAGATAACTTGAAGCATAATTGAATATTCTTTTGAATATCACCATTTATGTATAAACTTATTCGGCTATGGCTAGCTGTATAACTTTAGATTTAACCATATGTATTCAGAAAAAGAATATATCTGGTTGTTAATGTCCAGTCATAAAATTAAATCATCTTTCCTAGCGTGCAGCAGATGGACTCGGGACCAATGGGTATAGTGTACTCCTGATAGCAGTTGGAGATGGATCACATTTCAATCTGACGTCAGCCCTAGTACATATATCCCTGCAGGAAGTGCAGCTCTTCAGTATTTTCCGTCTCCATAGCAGTTAGGGACTCTATGCACGCTAGCACAGCGTTAGAGTAATTTTTACCAAAGAAAACCAAATTGAGAAGAAATCTTACCTCTACAGACGACCCCCGCTCTCCTGCGGTGTCACCTGTTGGGTCCCTCTCGCAGTTGAGATTTCCCGAGGTGATTTCCGCGATCCCTTGGAGGTAAGTCTCTGTCTGGCGGCCGACCCTCGGCACGGACCTAGCCCCCGACATCGGGTGAGGCTGAGAGGCAGCGGGTGCAACCTCGAGTGCGGCGGTGAAGGTATTTTCCCTCTGCCCGCACAGTCGGAGACCACCCGGAACGAAACCGGGAAGCGCCGAGACAAGGTAAGTTGAAATCTATTTAAAAGTCTCTGGTGCCCAAAGCTCGAGGAGACGCACAGGTCGCCAGCTGGGACTAGTGCCACCGAGTTGATCGGCCCTAGCAGGGTTAGACCCCGGTCAGATCCGAGGGTCCTCCCACATGGAGACCCTCCGAGGTGGTCGCCATATTGTCCGCGTGGTCGCCATCACCATTTTGGCTCTGTTCGCCGCCCTCTTCGCCGTTTCGATCCGTGCGCACAGAGGCAAGCCGCGCGCACAAATACCTTGTGCGCACAACGCTGCATATACCATGTATATAGTACTTAATTTTCGTTCACCCTCTTTATTTCCCACTCCCAGTTAAGGCTTCCTTGTTATAATGTAACTTTTATGCTCTCTAAATTGTCTCTTGTTGATTGGTTATTTATAGTTACAGCCTAGTTCGATGTAAACAGAGTTGATTTGATTTGTATCAAGAAAGTCGGTATAAAAAGCCTTCAATAAATAAGTACCAGGTGCACAAGCGAAGCACATAGCCACGCGCTTACTGTGCTGGGCACATAATCTCGACCTGTGCGCACAACAGCGAGCACGTCTCCCTACACGCACGCACCAAACCCACGTGCGCGACTTCGCACACCGGAGCGCACAACTGTATTGTACACGCACAAGCCAAGGCACCACCTGAAAATAAACTCAGGGCCTTTGCCCAGATTGCCACCATTAGAGCTGCACAGCATGAGAAGGCCACGGCCCTGTGTATACAGTGTGAAGAGGCCCTAGGGGACCCAACTCATGGCCCCCCCCCCCCAGCCGGTACTGGACCCCAGTCTCTCGAGCAGTACAACGGACCTAGCATTACACAGCGGGACTCCCCCCTCAAACGGGGCTCCCCAGGGACATGGCACCCTCTAGTCTAGACCCAGCTTCTATCTCCTGGGTGGAATTCTTCAAAGGTCTGCATACCTTCATCCACATGCAACTGGGGCCTCCCATAATGCGGCCACAGGCTCCACTAGAGGACCTCAACATGCCGGGACCCTCTATGCCCAGGGAAGTGATCCCACCACCCAGAAGCCCCACCTTCGGGGACACAGACATCTCAGATGAGGAGTCAGAACCCCTGGAGGAAGGGGAACTCCCTCCGGGGACAAAACCCCATCGAACCATGAGACGCTTCTTCACCAAGGACGAGCTTCCAGACCTGGTTACACACAGCTTAAAAGAGCTTGCCATCCCGGGCACAAGTGCCTCGGGGGAACCTAAGACGAACTCACTATTAGAGGGACTTCGTCAGACCGCCCGCCATTTCCCACTATTGCAAGCTGTCCAGCAATTAATTGACCTGGAATGGGTTGCTCCAGAAACTACATTCAAAGGGGGCTGGGCCCTGGCAGCCATGTACCCTCTGGACCCAGCCGCCAAAGATCTCCTGGCATGTCCGAAAGTGGATGCCATGGTCTGCGCGGTCTTGAAGCGCACTACTATCCTGGTGGAGGGAGGAGCAGCACTCAAGGATGCTCAAGACAGACGCCTGGAATATATCCTCAAACAGTCCTTTGATGTCTCCGCTATGTCTTTACAGATCGCGGCCTGCTGTGCCGTGGTGACTCGCGCCTGCTTAGCACAGACCAGGAACAACACTCCTGGGGAGGCCCTGGAACCGGCTGTATCATTCCTCGCGGACGCCACTTCGGATCTCATACTCACAGCAGCTAGAGGAGTCTCATCCGCCATGGCAGCCAGAAGACAAATCTGGCTCCGAAACTGGTCAGCCAACGCATCCTCCAAAACGAGACTCTCAAGGATGCCTTTCAAGGGAACACTCCTGTTCGGAAGCGAACTAGAGAAGCTAGCCAACAAATGGGGCGAGTCCCCACTACCGTGGCTACCGGAGGACAGGAATAAGAGAAACCAGAGATCCTTCCCCCGGACCTCCAGGGGCAGAGGATCACAGCACTTCAACCCATATAGAAGCTCATATCAAATGGCCCGTCCCGCAGGCCGAAGCCAGTCCTTTCGGAACAAGCACAATAAGAGGGGAACCAGCTCGAGCCCAGGCCCCAGCCGCACCCCACAATGAAAATCAGCCGATCCATCCAAAGGAAGAAGCCATAGGGGGCAGACTTGCCCTATTCTACCACAGATGGGTCGAGATAACTTCGGACAAGAGGAACCTATCCATCATTCGAGAGGGATATTATCTGGAGCTCCACCACCTCCTTCCGGACAAGTTTGTAGAATCTCCCTGCCACGACCCTTCCAAAAGAATGCAATGGAAGCTACACTGACCAGATTACTAGCCTTTATTTATTTATTTAACAGCTTTTAATATACCGGTGTTCATGCAAGCACATCACGCCGGTTTACAATAAACTTGAGAAAGGAGGAAATTACAAAAAACAGGGAGTGGGGGAATGGAGCAGGAGCGAGAAAAAAAGGGGGGGGGAGAGTGGGGAGAGAGGTAAAGGAGGAAAGACAGCAGCTGAGAAAAAGGAGGAAAGACAGCAGCTGAGAAGGTGTTATAGCCTTAGAGGCTATAACACCGGTGCCTCCACAACAAATAAATACTGGCCATTATTCCATCTATTTTATCGTCCCCAAGAAAGAAGGAACATTCAGACCTATCCTGGACCTCAAGGCTGTCAACCGTCACCTGAAGATTCCTCGCTTCCGCATGGAAATCCTACGCTCAGTAATATGGGCAATACAACTGGGAGAGTTTCTTACCTCCCTGGATCTGTCGGAAGCCTACCTACATATTCCGATCCATCAAGAGCATCAGCGCTTTCTACGCTTCTCGATCCTGGGCCGTCACTACCAGTTCCGGGCACTATCTTTCAGGTTGGCCACTGCACCCCGAACGTTCACCAAGATCATAGTGGTTGTAGCAGCAACACTGAGGAAGGAAGGAATCCGCGTTCACCCTTATCTAGACAATTGGCTGATCAGAGCAAAATCCCAAGAGGAAAGCCACCAGGCAACTCTACTGGAGAGCCTCGGGTGGGTGGTCAACACAAACAAGAGCTGCCTGCAGCCATTCCAATCTCTAGAATATTTGGGAGTCCGGTTCGACACCAAAGAAGACAAGGTCATCCTGACACAGACAAGGAGATCAAAATTGATGACCCAGTTACACGAACCCTGTTGAGCGAACTTCGCCCCACAGCATGGGATTACCTACAAGTTCTCTGCCTCATGGCATCCACTCTGGAAGTAGTCCCATAGGCACGAGCTCATATGAGACCCCTACAACGCTCACTACTATCACAATGGAATCCACTGTCCCAGAACTACACTGTACGGCTTCAGCTCCCGGACAGAGTCCAGGCCCAACTACAATGGTGGCTACAAGAAGCCCATCTGAGCCAGGGAACGAGACTATCCTCACCAGCCTGGATCCTACTCACCATGGATGCCAGCCTACGAGGATAGGGAGCACACTGCCAGGAGCTAACCGCCCAAGGGCAATGGAACGAAGAAGAGTCGGGATGGAACATCAATCGCCTAGAAGCCCGGGCAGTCAGACTAGCCTGCCTAAGGTTCGGTCACAGACTCCAAGACAAAGTGGTCAGAGTAATGTCTGACAATGCCACAACAGTGGCCTACATCAACCGTCAGGGAGGAACCAGAAGCCAACAGGTGTCTCTGGAAATAGACCTCCTAATGTCATGGGAGGAAGTGAATCTTCAAGAAATCGCGGCCGTCCACATTGCCGGGAAAGACAACGTCGTGGTGGACTACCTCAGCAGCGAAAGTCTAGATCCAGGAGAATGGAAGCTGTCGACCACAACATTCCAATTGATAGTAAACCGTTGGGGAACACCAACCATGGACCTTCTGGCAAACCGGTCCAACGCCCAAGTACCCAGATTCTTCAGCTGCAGGCGGGAACCCTGGTACAGGCCTGGCCACAGGAGACTCTGTTATATGCCTTCCCACCGTGGCCACTATTGGGAGCGATCATCCACAAGATAGAACACCACAGGGGACCAGTACTTCTAGTGGCCCCGGACTGGCCAAGAAGACCGTGGTACGCAGACATGCGAAGACTGCTGACAGGGAACCCCCTGCCGCTACCTCCACACAGAGACCTGTACCAACGGGGACCGATCCTCCATGAGGATCCAACTCTGTTCTCTCTTTCGGTCTGGCCATTGAGAGGACTCGCCTAAGGAGGAGCAGATACCCGGGGGCAGTAATTGACACCCTACTCCGAGCACGCAAGTTCTCCACATCCCTAACATACATAAGGATTTGGAGAGTATTCGAAGCCTGATGCGAGGACCACAACTTCATACCACGCTCAGTCAAAATTCCTGCGATTCTGGAATTCCTGCAGAACGGCCTACAGAGAAGGGATTGTCCTCAATTCCATCAAGGTACAGGTGGCTGCATTGTCATGCTACGGAACGAGAGTGGCAGCATAGCCTCTCACCTGGATGTCTCCCACTTCCTGAAAGGAGTCAAACACATCCGACCACCTCTAAAGTGGCCGGTGCCCCTTTGGAATCTCAACCTGGCCCTAGATTTCCTAGCAGGAACCTCCTTCAGACCTCTCCGCGGCCTGTCTCTCCGACTATTAACATTGAAGACAGCCTTCCTGCTGGCAGTCTGTTCAGCCTGTCGTATATCCGAGCTACAAGCACTGTCCTGCTGAGAGCCGTTCCTCAGACTCACCCCGGTAACCATCCAGTTACGCACAGTTCCATCATTCCTCCCCAAAGTGGTGTCTCACTTCCATCTCAACCAGACCATCTCGCTATCATCGCCAGATGAGCATAAGAATTCTGAAGAAGCTCGAAGTCTACGCCATCTCAACGTCGGCAGACTCCTAGTCCGATACCTGGAAAGGTCGGAATCCGTACCATCTATTCGTCCTTCACAGGAGGAAGAAGCAGGGGGAAGCGGCCTCGGGAGCAACCATAGCCGCTGGATCAAAGAAGTCATCAAGGCGACCTATGTAGAAGCAGGCAAGCCACTGCCTTTACAAGTCAAGGCCCATTCTATTAGAGCCCAGGCAGTGTCCTGGGCGGAAACCAAAATGCTGTCACCCAATGAGATCTGCAGGGCGGCGACATGGTTCTCCATCCACACCTTCTCCAGGTTTTACCGCCTGGATGTTCAGGCTCGGGAGGACACAGCATTTGCAAGGGCAGTTCTAAGTGGGTCACGGGCAGCCTCCCACCTGGTTCGGGAGTAGTTTTTATATATCCCATTGGTCCTGAGTCCATCTGCTACACACTAGGAAATGGAGAAATTACTTGCCTGATAATTTCGTTTTCCTTAGTGTAGACAGATGGGCTCAGCATCCCACCCACGGCTGCTGCTATTCATGGAATTCTTGGGGGACATCCCCGGGAGCGAGTGATTCAAGGGTAAGCCATGCTTTCCTTCTTCTAGGACACCCATCCTACCAGGTGTAGACGTTCCTCGGTTGAGGGCACTGGCGGTCTCCAGCTATAGCCAATTCAACCAGTTCAAATTAATCAAGTTAACCAAGTTATAAAGTTAATCAAGTTATTCAAATTATTCAGTCATACATATATCCACAATGCTTTTCGAGGAGAATACTGAAAAGCTGCACTTCCTGCAGGGGTATATGTACTAGGGCTGACGTCAGATTGAAATCTGATCCGTCTCCAACTGCTATACCCATTGGTCCTGAGTCCATCTGTCTACACTAAGGAAAACGAAATTATCAGGTAAGTAATTTCTCCATTGGTCTAAATACCTTTTGAACATCTACCCATGTTTGTGTGTGTGAGAGGGAGCCCGTGTGAAGAGGTGTATATGTGTATGTGAGAGAGGGAGCCAGGAGCCTGTATGCTGGAATGTGTATGGGAGAAAGAGAGAGAGAGAGCCTGTGTGAGGGGTGGTATGCATGTGTGAAAGAGGAGGGGGGGCCAAAGATTAAAAATACCCAGCAGGGCTGTCTGCATCCAAAGATGCGGAGTAAAGCCTGAGCGCGAGAGGGAGCCTGTGTGAGAGAGCATGTATGTGAGTAGGAAATTAAGAGCCTATGTGTATGAGTGAAGGATTGTTTGAGGAAATGTGTTTGTGTGTGAGAGAAGGGAGCCCATGTAAAGGGGTGTGTGTGAGTGAAAGAGAGGGAGAGAACCTGTGTGCAGAGGTGTGTGAGGGTGTGTGCAAGAGAGAGTCTGTGTGAGGGATGGTGTTCATGCACGAGAGAGATGGAGCCTAACTTTAGAAATGTCCAGTGGGTCTGCCCGCAACCAAAGATGCAGAGTAAAGAGACCTGAGTAAGAAAGTGTGTGTGTGTGCATAAGAGAGAGGGGGGAGCTTGTTTTAGGGGGTTTGTGTATGTGAGAGAGGGATAGAGGGAGCTTGCATGAGGGTCTGTTTGAGAGAGAAATCAAACTCAAGGAGTGGAGGGCTGGGGGATGGAGATAGAGTGGAGGGGGAGGAGACAGATGGCAGATGAGTTGAGGCATGAGAGAAAATCGTGAAAGGGGTCTGGCCTGGGGAGTAGAGTGATAGGGTGGAAGGGACACTCATATCCTAGGGGAATTTTGCTCAAAATATTTAAACTCTGCAACTTTTCTGATTTACATTAAATTATTCAGAGAATGTGATGTATATTATTTTGGCCAATATAAAGTATGCAGAATTTTAAAATTTTGTGTGCAGAATTCCCCTAGGAGTAAAATTTTAAAGAAACATAAAATTAGAATATAGCTTGATCTCTGTTCCAAGAGGGAATATAGTAGTTGTGTGTGTAAGTGGTTTGATATGAGTGTGAATGGAATTGTATGTAAGGGGTGATTAAAAGAATGGAATCATTTTTATTCATACACATTTTCATTTTTTCCCTTTTTGGTTGTTTAATGGTTGATCAAGTGGAATGTTATAATGTTTTAGCATAACTCCTTTAATAAAGATAATTATTTAAAAAAAAAAAATGGAAGTGGTTTTCTTGGAAAATATATTATATGACCTTATTAGAAACTCCTCTAGATCAGTGACTTCTGCTGTGACAATCAAGAGACTGTTATGGTTGTATCACTGGATGGTATATTAAGCATTTTAAGGCCTATCTTAGGAAGCTTCCTATTAGGGGGAAATTATTTGGGGAAGATTTAGCGATATTGGTTAAGGACCTAGGTTTGGCTATGCTTCAAAAGTTCCCAAAAGATAAGGGACGTTCACTTTCTGGTTCTTCAGAAGCTATCGTACTAGGGAGGTTGCAACCCATCTGCATATTTCTCTCAGCTGCCTCAGTGGTTGACTCCGAAAGTCACTACAACCCACCTTGGGTCTGAGCTGCCCCCATCCCACACACCTCAAGCAGTCGGACAGGTACTTCTCCCCATTGCTTTGTTGGTCAATTCCAGAAGTCACTATAACCTTCTTCGGGACTGAGTTGCTTCCACACCTTATTCTTCTAGCAGCTAGCCAGGTACTGGCAAGATTGCAGGACTTACTTTTATTTATGTGTCTCCACTACATTTTATCTTTCTGATGCTGTTCCCTGCTGCAAACCATTACCAACACCAAGCCGCCTTCCACATTGCAAACCATTACCAACACCAAGTCCGCCTTCCATATTCCCTACATTCTTCATCTTACCTGCACTGTCCACTGCTCTTGAACTGTAAAGTTTTCTTTCTTTCCTCCTCTCCCTGACAGCATTTCATTCTTGTCGTGATAACATACCTCTAATTCTCTTCTACATATTTTCCTGCTCATCCTACTGTCAATCAGGGACATCAATCCAAGACCACTTTCACCCCATCAGTGCATATCAAACCATTTTCACGTAGATAAGCAGCTGAATTAGCCATGCTGTCTGGGTACGTCTTCCGTGCCACTAGGTGGCGGAGCTCTCTAAGATTAGTAAAGTCTTTCAGCTAGGTGCTCCCTCTTGTATCTTCCCGCGTTTGTCTGAGGCTCCTCAGTCCGGTTTTTTCTGCACGACTGATCGCACACGGAGCTCTGTCTTTCAGACTTTTGTCAAGTTTGTGAGGTAAAAAAAACCCCCAAAAAAACAAAACTTTAAAATCACAGGAAAAGGCTTTAGTAACATCATACCTCAACCAGGATTTAAGTTCTCACCTGTGGAAAAATTATCTCAGAGACTGGTGGCCATCAGTCTTGTTACCTCTTCCTGCAAGCTGCAGGGACTGCGGCCGTATGTCCCCAAGAGCGCACTGCTAGAATTCAGCAACTAAAGGCAGCACCATCAGGCTCTTATGCCCCTTCAGAGGCATCAACACGATCTTCTTCAGGGCCAAAACGCAAAAAGAAGTCCCCCTCTCATCGAAGGGCCTCTTCTGTGGACCAGGGTAAAACACCCACCACCGATGCCCCTTCAAAAATCGGCACACGGAGCGCGGGAGCATCAGAAACATCGCGGCCACGTGCGTTGACGCCATTGGCTCACTGACGCACTGAAAGACTTCAGTCTGAATCGCATTCGAAGCATCGACACACCGACGCATCTCCAGTACATCGGGGCATCGCAACTGTGTCGAGCTGACGCACCACCGACGCATTTGACGCACATCGACGCAGTCTCTCAGGGCCCGATGCAGCCGAAGCCAAAAAGCACAGATCAGGCCATAAAATACCCAGGGAGCCATCACCACACCTAGTGGTCGACTCTGACTGGGATGTTTCTCCGCCACAGTTCTCAGGCAGCCGATCATCTTCTTCGGGATGGCTTTCAGAACAATTGCCACTGTCTTTACGCCATACTGCTACTAGCCTACGCCCTCATCAAGTTGTCCCCTCCACCAATTATGGTACAGCCTAGGAGCCCGATGACAACTTCACCCCTGCTGTTCCACTGCAGGAAGAGCCCTTTCCTTCCATACCCTCTACCTCAGGATTAGCTGCACAAGCTATTTCCCAGATAAGTATATTATCACAATTTCTGCAGTTGGTAGAACAGAGGCATCTGCTCCTACCGCCTGTTCCATTGGAGAATCCACAGATTCCGGAGGACCCCTCTATCCCTGGACCATCACGACAGTCCAGCCACAGAGAACTTCAATGCCTATGGAAGATCTTTTAGATACATCTTCCTCAGACAACTCATCCACGGGTTACCTATCAAACCCAGCTGAGGTCCCACCCAAACCTGCATCTCCACCAGAAGATCTAACTTATTCACAATTCTTAGAAAAAGTCGGTCTACTGCTTAACATAGAGATGAGGAAACTCCAAGACCCCTGTCAGGAGATGATGGGGATCTTAAAAATTTTTAACCCTCCCAGTGATCCCATAGCACTACCTCAACACCAGGTGCTGAATACAGTGATGGAGAAAGCATGGGGCACCCCTCTCACTACTCCATCAACGTCAAGAAAAACAGACCTCAAGTATCGCATGAGGGACTCCCCCCTTTTACTCCACAGTTCAGCTACCGCATCAATCTGTAGTAGTAGAATCTGCGATGCAAAAGGCGAGAAAATCTAGGCTGCACTCAAACATGCCACCATCTCGAGATGCAAAATTCCTAGATGATTTCGCAAAGAAGTCATATCAATCCAGCATTCTTAATGCGAAAATTCAAAACCATCAGTTTTTCATCGTGCAATATCTTTTTGAAAACCTGCAAGCTCTGAAGCCTTACCTGTTACAAGGATCTTCAGACTCCAGCCTACCCATGGAATACCATAATATGGAAGACAGTCTCAGATACCTTCTGCACTCCAGATTTCTTCCAAATCTTCGGTGAATTGAATAGCAGCAAGGAGACTGGCAAGGCTCAGGTCAAGTGCCATCAGGGACGACGTCCATGACAAGCTGGCCAACCTCCCATGCCGACCTGATAACCTGTTTGGTGACAAGTTCACAGAGACAGTCAATAAGCTCAAGGAGCAAAAGACAGCTGTGTTGTCCCTAATGTCTCCTCATCAGCCTATATCATCTAGGCGACAATACTCGACTTACAAGAAGCCCAGCTACCACAGGACCTATAGGCTGTACACCTATTAAGAACATAAGAACATGCCATACTGGGTCAGACCAAGGGTTCTTCAAGCCCAGCATCCTGTTTCCAGCAGTGGCCAATCCAGGCCATAAGAACCTGGCAAGTACCCAAACACTAAGAAGATCCCATGCTACTGATGCAATTAATAGCAGTGGCTATTCCCTAAGTAAACTTGATTAATAGCAGTAAATGGACTTCTCCTCCTCCAAGAACTTATCCAATCCTTTTTTAAACACAGCTATACTAACTGAACTAACCACATCCTCTGGCAACAAATTCCAGAGTTTAATTTTGCATTGAGTGAAAAAGAACTTTCTCAGATTAGGTTTAAATGTGCCACATGTTAACTTCATGGAGTGCCCCCTAGTCTTTCTATTATCTGAAAGAGTAAATAACCGATTCACATCTACTCATTCTAGACCTCTCATGATTTTAAACACCTCTATCATATCCCCCCTCAGCCGTCTCTTCTCCAAGCTGAAAAGTCCTAACCTCTTTAGTCTTTTCTCATAGGGGAGCTGTTCCATTCCCCTTATCATTTTGGTAGCCTTTCTCTGTACCTTCTCCATTGCAATTAAGTTAATAAATAAAATAAATAAATTATATCTTTTTTGAGATGCGGCGACCAGAATTGTACACAGTTTATCTGCTGCCAAGGGTCGGCAAATTCTGGAGGCCCTTCGTTCTCAAAACATAAGAGCACAGACTTCCCCTTGGACTGAGGCTATGGCTCTCATTACAGAGAAAATTTGTAAGGCAGACACTTGGTCTTCCTTTCATTCCTTCACTAAACATTACAAGCTGGAAAGCCAAGGAAGAAGTGGCCTTTGAGGCAGGCTTTCTCAGAGAAGACCTGTCGTCGTCTTCCCACCCACATTAGAATGGGCATGGGTATTCACCACGCATCTGGACTGGTCTAGCAAGGTAACGTAGGAGAAATTTAGTATTTCCTGTTTATTTCTTTAGCTTGAATCCTGCTTGACAAGTGCTGGACCTGCCTGGGAATTCGGTGACTGTGCTGTTCTCCTGTGTTGAAGATCTCAAGTTTTATAGAAAGTTTCACTTACTCTCTATGGAAGAGCCAGAATACTGTCTTCATTTCCTTCTTTCTGTCTGTTGTTCTTTTCTCTTTATGTTCCTCGGGTTTGGGGAGGAGGCTATCTTAAAATGTTTTTTCTTCTGGGGGGGAGGTTACCCCTTTGCTTTAACATAAAGATATTGGGTTTTTTTTTACCTGCACTGTACTATCTTATAGTCTGGCGATTATATCATAAAAAAAAAAAAAAGGTGTCATCTGACTCCATCTGCTAGTAGGCATATAAACCCTTGTGTTTAGACTGGTCTAGCAGGATTCAAGGAAAGAAAAATATTAACAAGTGAGACTAAATTTCTCACTTGTCATGCTATGCAAAAATGTTTATCAAGGGCATGCTCAAACTTGCCCTCAGTAATGTGGACTTTATCCTAACATATATCTTTTAAATCCATGTTAGCTGTAGCCTGATATCCCCCATGCTATCCTGCCTTTTCACTTTGGACTGATTAGTAGAGGGGATTTCCTTTCCCTCAAATTCCAGTGAAAAAACTTTCATCATCCTCATCTGTCCTGTGAAGCAACTCTTTCCCCCCGGTATCCAAACATCCCACTCCATATTCTAAGGGAGCTGGGTCTTCAAAGGTTGGAGTGATGTGGGATGCTTTTGCCTGAAACATTGCCACTGGAGAAGTTATAAAAAGCTCCTCACAACAATAGAAGCTGTAATACACAAGATTCACTGTTGTTACTTACAAGTGAGTAGCATCCTGTCAGAGGACAAGTAGTAGCGTAGCTTTCTCTCCCCAGCACATAGAACCTAGCTCTAATATGGTCTCTAGACTAGCTGTAGATGTCAACAGAATTCAACCATTCTTCCAAAAGCTTGATCGTCTTTTCAGCTCAAAGAGTTCGCAAGGCAGTGTTAACCATTTCCTATAATACCAGCCTCTGTATTTCATGCAGACTTTAGGAATAGGGATTTTTATAGGAGAATAGTGTGTTTGGTTTTTTTTTTGGTTTTTTTTTTAAACTTATTATAAACTTTTGTTCTCTGCAGCTCGAATTAAGTGATAACAGAATCTCAGGAGGACTGGAAGTATTGGCAGAGAAGTGCCCAAACCTCACACATCTCAATCTAAGTGGTAATAAAATCAAGGATCTCAGTACAATAGAACCTCTGGTGAGTGAGTGATAGATCCTGTAAAAAAGTGGACAAAGATGGCTCCTACTGGAAATACAGATTGCACTCTGATTACATAGGTTGTATTGTTGTTGATCTGACTTAGCACCATAACACTGCACGTGCCGTGCCAGGTGCCCCAGGATAGAGCATTAAAGAAGTATTCTCATTTACTCTCAAACCTAGCTTCAGTTATTTCCTGTTGGCACATTTGGTAAACCAAATTCATCAACAAAACTTTACAAATTTATTCCTATTTATCTGATTCAGAATTACATGGGGGAGCCATTTTAGACCTAATTCTTAATGAAATGCAGGATTTGGTGCGAGAGGTAACAGCAGTAATCAACAACGGTGATCATAATGCGATCAAATTTGAGTTAATGACTGGAGGGAGGACATTAAGTAAATCTATTGCTCTAGCATATAATTTTCAAAAGAGAGACTTTGGTAAAATGATAAAAATAGTTCTTGCAGGACAAGCAGGATGGTAGTCCTCACATATGGGTGACATCACAGGATGGAACCCAATCACGGAACACTTTTGTCAAAGCTTCTAGAACTTTGACTGGCACCTACTGGGCATGCCTAGCAATGCACTGACCCTGCATCCAGCAGGGGTCCCCTTCAGTCTCTCTTTTTTTTCCGCGCAGCAGTAGCCACGCGGGTCAAGGAGCTCTCATGAGATTCCTGACAGGAATTTTCCTCACAGAACTTCTTTAAAAATTTTCAAAAAATTCTACAACATAGGGGTCCCCCTATCGATATCTGTACTCCGCAGTCAAAAGGTAAGGTTTTGCCCTTGTTGTGGTCGATTCCCGTCGAGTTTTCCCTTTGGGGCCTTCTGGCCATCAACTGCACCACGGTTAAATTTTTGTCGAAGCCATGGCGTCAGGTTTTTGTGATTTGCATGCTTGAATAATGCAAGAACATGCAAAGAAGGTTATTAATAGGCAATTTGTTGTTAATATTTATCACAGATAACCGAGAAAGTGGTCAGCCATGATAAAATAATACCAACTGGGAAAACATTACAAATCATAACAAAAATTGTAAAATACAAAAATATACATTGCAGAACAAATTAAAAATACAACAGATAAAAAAAACCATACATAACTCAATACTGAAATACAAAGATTACATAATATCTATCGAGAGAACCCAGGGTTCTAGATAACTTCGATTTCATTTACATCCAGTGTTACGAATGGATATAAATATTGATACATCTATCAAGACACATTCAAGCTTTCCATATGTAACCAATTTAGAAATATATTCTGGAATACAAAATGGCAGTTATTCAGAAAAACAACATATCCCTTCATATTTCTATTCCTTTTCAGTCAAATTACACTGAACTTCCACTGTGCACAGTGAGTACTACTCAGTCTTAAGCTAGTGATAATTACAAACTGAAGTACAAGGATAGCTATGAAGAACAATTTCACAGGAAATGATACGCAGTACAGTTGATAGTGACTTTTTATATCACAACTTAATGGTTTCAGTCAATAACTAAGGAGCTACTGACATTAAAGACCATTGTATTCAATGCCCAGATATAAATTTTGTTAAAGAATCAGACCAGAGTTTCTCAAGATGATGTATTGGAGACAACGTCAATATATGTCTTATGGAAAGCTGAACTCTTATTCCCCCTTCCCCCCCCATCTAGTGCCTCCTAAAATCACTTGCCAATTTTAAAAGTTATAAAAGTCAGATGTACCCCAAAGGTCTACCTGCATGCAGCATTTGATTTAGCTCAATCTAACTGTTCTGAAATTGAAAAGAGGGAAGTGCACGGACACATTCGTACTCACCCATGCATTTAACCATTTGATAAGCCTCTGTTCCTTAATGAGCCAAGGCTAAAAAAAAAAGTAAGATGTTTTCCTTTTACTAGTATTTTATGTGAAGCTATAGCCAGTATCGTCCTCTTTTTATTGCAGAAGAAATTAGAAAACCTCAAAAGTTTAGACCTTTTCAATTGCGAGGTAACCAACTTGAATGATTATCGGGAAAATGTCTTCAAACTTCTTCCACAAATCACGTACCTTGATGGCTACGATCGAGATGACAAGGAGGCCCCAGACTCTGATGCTGAAGCTTATGTGGAGGGGCTAGATGATGAGGAGGAGGATGAGGATGGTAGGTACATAGGTCACTTTGTGGCCATTTAGCAGATACATGCTGTTATTTAGTACTGGGGATAATTCTGCAAATGTAAAAAACTGTGAGGTCCTTACTCAGTAAGCCATAGAGCAAATTATCTAGCTAAAATTAGCCAGATAACTTGTTGCAAATATTCAATAGGACAAGTCTCCAAGAGGTGAGTTAGTTATCCAAGTGTACCCGGATTAATGTATTTATTATTGTACTCTGCTTTGAGCGATTTGTTTTAAATCAGGAAAGTGGTTCCATTAAATAAATAAATAAATAAATGAATAACTTTGGACTTCACCAGCTATATGAGAAATATAGCTGCTTATCTGGGTGATGCATGAAGTCTCCTAGTGCTCTAATGCTAGTTAAACAACGTATATAGCACAATATTATGCATGGCCCTGCCCAGGTTGCCTCCCCTACTACAATGACCTTCTTTATATGTGATTTGCATGCTTGAATAATACAAGAACATGCAAAGAAAGTTATTAATAGGCAATTTGTTGTTAATATTTATCACAGATAACCGAGAAAGTGGTCAGCCATGATAAAATAATACCAACTGGGAAAACATTAAATGTGCCGTGGGAGCCCTGGGCAGGTCCCAAGGTTCCCACATATTACATTTAAAGGGGCTGGGGACAGAAATGCCATGGCTAAGGAAAATGTTGAATGGGAGTCAGCTGAACCCTGGATCAACTCTGGATTGCCACTTGAGGCAGCGCAGACTCCTCCATATAAAAAATATATATCTGTTGAATTCACACGCGATGGCGCCCCCCCCCCCCCAACCCTACCTCCAAAGTTTCAAATAAAAGTAATTGCAGGTTCAGAGGGCCCACCCCAATAGTCACCTAAACTCGTTATGGTATAGTGTATCCTGCTGGCATCAAAGGTGTGAAATGAAAAAAATAGGATTCAGGTTCTTCCCCCCCCCCCCCCCCCCCAACCTTAACATTAAGAATTAAGGGGCTGTGACGTTCCTAACACCCTTCCTGGTCGTTGCTGTTTTTCAAAATGGCACTGACCTGACCTTGCCGCTTCACCTAAAGGGCCACTTACCGCATTCTTTGTCCTGGTGTGTTTGGCCGCGAGGCAAAAGAAAGTGCTATAGAACCATGATCTTTTTCGAGGGAGGGGTGCCACGATAGAGTGCGATAATAAATACATTAATCTGGGTACACTTGGATAACTTTAACTGAGTATATCCCAGGAAACAAATTGTGGTCTGCATCCAGGCCTATGTATTAAAACAAAAATCTGGGGGCAGCAGACCTGATTTCCACTTCCCCCAAAATTTTAAATGAGGAAGGCACATGTATGTATGTCAGAGTAACACTAGGACATGAGTCGGTGGGATGTGAGTGAGCCATTCTACTGCTTGCCTGAGTGACCCTTGGGGGGGTGAGTTTTCAGCATTGCAAGGAGTTTGTTTTGGTTTTGTTTTTTTTAAACTTGCTAAGTTGGAGGTCTTGGACAGGCCATACAGCCCTCGCTTTCTTTTTCATTTAACTTGTGGGGATTGGGGGAATCGAGTCACTACAATTGGCTAGGATTTTTTTTTTTAACTTTCTGGCTAATTCTAGCAGTTCTAAAGTTAGCCAGATAATGCTGAAGATCAGCGTAATCCAGCTAATTTATCTAGATAAGGTAGCCCCGCCCCAGAACACCTGATTTAGCCAGATAAGTTGTATCTGGCTTACAACTTAGCTGGATAACTTGGAGGCTCTGCCAACAGTTGGATTTTTGAATCTCTTGGTTTGTCCAGCTAAGTGCACAGACTTAGTTGGACAAATTAGCTAAATATGGCCCTCTGTGTTTCAGTACACACTGAAGTGTAAATGTCATGGAACTGGGAGGCAGGAAATGAAGAGCGCTATACCAAAATTGTAAACTCTGCACTTTTGATACTAACATGCAGACAATCGAATAATGAAAAGTTAAATTAGTGTTTGAGAAGCAATTGAAGTAAAGGTTTAATTTTTTTTTAATATAATTGTTAACATTTTTTATTTATAGTCTGCCTTTTTTGATTGGTTAACCACTTAATAGTGGATTACATTCAACTATTTTTCTGCCCCACAGGATTTACGGTTAAGTTTTTGTACCTGAGGCAATGGAGATGAAGTGACTTTTTCAAATTCACAAGCGGGCCGATACAGTACAGTGTGCTCCGACGGAGTGCACAGTTAGCCAGCATTTGCACCCGCTAGCTTTACCCCATATTCAGTAAGGGGTAATAGCTCGTCCAAAACGTGCATCCAACCCCCCCGAACCTAATAACGCCCGCAACATGCAAATGCATGTTGATGGCCCTATTAGGTATTTCCGTGCGATTCAGTAAGCAAAATGTAGGTGCTAATTTCTCCGGGCACCGGGAAAGTGCACAGAAAAGTCAGAGGTCCCGAAAGTAAAAAAGTAAAAAATTTAAAAAAAAAAAAATTTAAAATGGACCCGCGGCTGTCGGGTCAAAAACCGGACGCTCAATTTTGCCAGCATCCGGGTTCCAAGCCCGTAGCTGTCAGCGGGCTCGAGAACCAACGCTGGCAAAATTGAGCGTCTGCTGTCAAAACCCGCTGACAGCCGCCGCTTCCGTCAAAAGAGGCACTAGGGACACGCTAGTGTCCCTAGTGCCTCTTTTTATCGCCGGGCCTAATTTAAAAAAAATAAGATACTGTATCGTGCGCCGGGAGAGCAGGCGTTTTTACTGTATCGGCCCTAAGGCGTGTTAGCTTGATATGAACCCCGGCTTCCTTGGTTCTCAGCCTGACGCTGTAACCATAGGCTATGGTCACGAAAGGAATAGAGCTCTGTAGATGTAGATAAGATTTCAGCATAACCTGAAGCTTCCTTTCTAATTTACTGAAGCAGATGTTTTTCATAAGAATACATCTCAGGCCAGCAAGTGTGGTTTCAAGGAGATGATTATTTGGAGCCCCAGTGAAAGGGATGCTGATTTAGATGTGGCATGAGCATCCCCTTCTGACTGGTTCAGCCTCAGTGGAGACCACTGTTCAGATATCTGGGCACAGTCCTTGAGATTCTTGATGGCAGAAGATTATCAGGCCAGGGAGTCCCCTTGCCATTCGAGTCGCCAAAATGAGACCAGCACTACTGCTAACTCAGCTTGTAAATGGCAATGGCTAAGGACTGATGACAATCATATTTTTTTTTTTGCCTATGTAGAAGAGGATTATGATGAAGATGCTCCAGTAGGTGAAGAGGATGAGGATGATGACGACGAAGAAGAGGGTGATGAGGAGGAAGTGAGTGGAGAGGAAGAGGTAAGAATAAGTAGTAGCTGAAAAATATTTGTAAGCTTAACTGACATTATGCTAATGAATACTGTACTTGGCACAAGGGTGGTGAATATTTTTTCCACTCAACCTTGTGAGGTATAATCCTGTTTTGTTTGTTGTACTGATGAAATATTCCTTATGTGACTAGAATTCTGGGTGCACTTCTGCCCAGCACTTACAAATCCATTAGGAGGAATGTAACAATGTGGGGCAGTAATCTCATCTGCCTGTGTTGGTGCAAACTCTGCAGGTACTTTTACCCACAAGGTTTGCACCAGTAAACAAAGTAAAAGTTTTACTTTGATTTTTGCTGCCAAAAAATTAACCAGAGATCAGAAACCATTTTTTTTTTCATTTAATAAAATTTATTAATCGCCTATCACTGTAAGGCCTAGGCGATGTACAAATTATACATACATAATAAAAGCAAACAAACAAAATACATAAACATACATATTGGTTTCATAGAAACTAACTAGCAAAATATTGCTCAGGACATCATGCACATGTGTTTCAATAATCAAACCTACATGCATTTGCCTCTTACAAATACCTCCAGAATCTGCAGATAAAAGCATGCATGTTGAACATGTATACGTTTTTCTGTGGTCAAGTGGGATAATATCAGACGCACAAGTGGGTGACATTATCCACCAGTGCTGAAATGGAAAAGCTCTCTCAAAGCTTTAGAACAAAACGGAAGGTTTTTCTGATTATGTGCCGATATTCTGCACAGATACTCGCTGCACAAGTGTCCTCATCTTTTTTTTCTTTCAGCTGATGCTCAAAGATACATTTTTGCTCTTTATCGAGTTTTTCAGTTTTTGAATTCCTTTATTCATTCTCAATGTTTAATTTCTTTAATTTGTTTTTTTTTCAATCTCCAAAGAAAAAAGTAGACGACTTAAAGGTGAATTTTAAAAGCCTGGTGTGGTGCCAGAACTGGGAGATATGTGCCCAAGTCAGGCTGGCGCACACAGTGCAAATTTTAAGGCGCCCGCGAACTTGCGTATCTTCTGCTATGTGCACAAAAGGGGCAGGGCGTGGTCTGGCTAGAGCATGGGCATTCCTGGGTTTCTCAATGAAATCAGCGGGTAAATACTTGAAGTGCACAAGCGCGCGCCGGGATCCCCTGCCGCGCAACTTTACTTTTTTTAATTTTCTGACTTACACACCATCCATAGCAGAAGTAAAGAGGTGAACAAGGTTTTTAAGGTCAGGGTTAACGAGGTAAAAGGGAGACTATTGAGCTAGGTGGAGTAGAAACTGGGAATGAACTGGGAAAACGATAATTGCATTGGCGCGCGTGTCTACTAAAATCCCCCCCCCCCCCCCCACACACTTATGCAGTAGAAGCGGCATTTGCGTGTATAGGTGTGCACATACTTAAAATTCTGTGCCCAATTGTGCGCGTTCAGCCTATTTTATACCATGTACACACATACGCGCATATGTTATAAAATGGCCGCATCCCTTGGTGTGAGCTGGCAAACGCACACACGTGTGCCCACACACCAATTTAAAAGTTACTGTCCCTGATTTTAGTTGTCCAAATATTTTGATGTCTTCTACCTCTTCACTGGAGTTCAACATTGTTTCAGCGATTTTTGTCATGCCACAAAAGCACTGAGAGTTTTGAGCTCACAAAATGTCCCTGACTGATTTGTATGATTGTTGCGTTAAGTGCTTAGGCTGTGATCATGATGTTCCAACTGTACTGCCAGCACTTGTATGTCTCTCAGAGCCAGCAGATCGAGGGGTTATATTCTTTCTGATTTTCTAGTCTCCCCTCTGCCTACTTACTCCAAAAAAAGAGAAAATTGATGTCAGAAGGGGCTCAGCCAGCTGCAAAAAAAGTTTAAAGTGAAATCTTCCCAGATGCCAGGGTGACTGCAATCTCTCCATGAAATTCCTGAGCCAGCTCACAGTAGTGTTGCTTTGGATTCTCGGTGCCAGGGCCCTGAACAAACTCAATTACAGATGCCTGAGCAAGCAAGGCACCATAACTGTAAGCAGTCCAAGCACTAGAGCTTATCCTTTTAACTGAACTTCTGGATGCCAAAAATGATTAGCATAGAAAAGCATGCTTATTCTTTATGCTGAAGCAGTCAGACATCCACCCACACCATCGAGGCAAAGAAATATGACACCAAAATCCAGCCACCTCTGACACCAAAGGCTATTGCTCTAGCTTAGGACTCCAACACTCTTTGGGCCCAAGGATATTCATGCTGCAGCATGGCATGGAGCATTTCTCGGCACTGAGAAGGATCACACCGCCACATGGTGCCCAACAATGGGAGGCATACCCATTATAGAGTATGGTGCCAAAGAAGCATCCATGCAAGAATAATTGTCCCTACCTTATGGTATAGAGCAACCTTATTCTACACAACATCACCAATCAGCTTCGTGGTGCTAATCAGTCACGGTCAGCAGGTGATTCACCACCCATTTTGGTACCTAAATCAGACAACTCAAATCCATCATGCCCTGGGGAAAATTTTGTCTCAAATTATTATTACCTCATGGGGGGGATACCAGTGGATAAAATTTGCTTCCAAATGCATGTCAAATGACAGAAGTCTCAACCTCTGCTTCATTATAATTAAAGATTTTGGTTGTTTAAGAAAGCATTTTAGGCAGATTGTTTCTGCTATTTTATTGTATTTATTTCCTGAATTATGTAACACCTATATATTTGTATTATATAACTTTTCTTGGTAATCTACCTTGAGATATATTTGAGTGTAAGAATATCAATTTGAAAATAAAATTAAGATGATGTCTGAATTTTCACTATGATCCCTAAGTTAGATAGCCAGTCTCCTATTTCACCTAATCAGTGAACAAGATCACTCTAATAAATCTCAAGGTCATTTAGAATCAGTGGGTTCTGCTTTTTCCAGAAGTGTGTCCTCACTTACTATGCAACCTATAGAAATATCTGACTCGGAAGCAAGCCTCGATTTTGTTCAGTCTTTTTCTTCTTTCTTATCTAAGGAGCACTATTCTGCAAGCTTCCTATTGTTATTGTCTCCTGAATAACCTAGAAGTGCATCTCTTCCAGAGGATTTGTCCTACCTGGCATTCCTCCAAAAAATGGTGAAGGAAATCCCCTTCAAGCTACAGCAGGATCTGGATCCTGGAGAGGATATCTTTGGCTTCCTGAAACAAATCAATAGTCCAAAATAGATACTCATGGTGCCTAGCAATAGACTACTCCAAGAGCTTCAGTCTATGATTTGACAAACATCTTTGTCTGTCGACTACTATCATGTGCAGGAGTGGCCTGAATGCAAGCTTCTATATGCCTTTTCCCCATGGCCCATGTTGGGCAGAATGATTCGGAGATTTGAGAGATACACAGGGTTGGTACTTCTCCTGGTGCCAGATTGGCCCAGGAGGCTGAGTATGCAAATCTGCGGGGGCTTCTGGTGGAATATCCTTTCCAATTACTGGTCCACAGGGATCTGCTAGGGCAGGGACCTATTCTTCTTGAAGATCCATCTTGATTTTTGTCTTACAAGGTGGCCCTTGAGAGGGCTCGGTTGCTGAAGTGTGGGTAGTCCACTGCTGTGATTTCCACCTTTGAACACAAAAGTTATTCACTTCATGTTTGGTGAATGTTTGAGGCTTGGTCTGAGGAACGAGGGGGTTCAACCTTGTTCGGTTTAAGTCCCACTCAGTTTGTTTTTTTGCATGATGGGTTGTGTAAGGACTTGGCCCTTAATTCCTTGAAGGTACAGATAGTGGCTCTTGCCTGTTTCTTAGGTCACATGAATGGTGAACCCTCATCTGCCCATCCTGTTGTGGCATGGCTTTGAAAAGGATGAAATCTCACTTCAACTATGTAGATGTGTGGAAAAAATGTAGCATCTATTTAAGAATGACCATCATATAACACTATTGAGAGCACATCATACAGGGCTAAAAAGATGCCTGTTCTAGTGCATAGATTTTAATCATCAGTCATTCAGAAAACTGAGTGTACATGCGCCACTCTACCAAGTATATAATCAAGCATTTCCCCCTTTTTTTTCTTTTTTGAAGAATATTTTGTATGCAAATAAAATTAAATCTCATATGTAGTCTATAATAAATGAGAAAACACTTATCTTAAAGGTAGTCCTCATAAAGACTATAGGGAGGCTGTGTTGTATCAATTCCGAAACGCTGTGTGTTCAATGGTAGACATTGCATTGTTTCAGAAGATAATGTTTCTTCCTTCTTCAGAGGGTAATTGCAAAATTGCCAAAGTTGGAACCAACAGAGCCCAAAAATCTAAAGAATAATACAAAAAATTGTGGGGAAATGTATATGTGAAGGGAAAAATATTAAGATCACACATCAATATGATGAGACAGACCAGAAAAACATAATCTGAAAATGTTACTCACTGTCATGAAAAGAGCAACGCGATTCAGTAGGGCAGCCAATTAATTATCAAAAGATGAAAAGCACCGCTACCAGGAGATGTAAATATCAAAACAATGAGAAAAGCCACAACACTAATAACAGATGAAATGCTTCTTTTGATCTCCAAGGTTGCTGAAAACCTGGCAGCAGGAAGGACTGCAAACCTGCAGCAGACAGCGTCTCGGGGTTTTAAAGAAAAAAAGGCATGAAAACGGCTGTCCTTCATTGTATATGCAGAAAATTTTAAGTGTCTGCCAAAAAGCACGTTGCGGTAATCAATATTAATTATCGAAAAACAGGTCTCCCATAAAAAAAATGTTGTAAAAACAAAACCACACTAAAGTACACAGTCCATGTTTTCAGCACAAAGAAAACAGATTGCTCTTTATAAGGATATATGTCCATGTAGTACCATCAAATAATAAATTAGAAAAATATCCTAAGTATGAAAACTCATGCAAGTGAAAGAATGTTAACAAATACCAGCCTGTCTTGATCATTGCCCCCTTTTGGCACATCTGGTATGAGACTGAGGACAGAGGTAACTTCCTCGTGGCAAAGGTAGTATATAAGGAAACACAATTTGCTATATTTCAAATATTCTGTTTATTAATACAAAAACCTTTATATGTAAACAATACACTTTAAAAATATCCCCCCCATTTTTTTAAAAGCACACACACACATCCATACCATGCAGTGTTCCAGACTGCATGGATGAAAAAGATAGTGAATATTTGACTTGAGAGAAGAGTCGGATGTTTGCGAAAGGAAATGCGAGTAAGGAGGTGGAATCGCATTCAAAACGCATCGTGTATAACATCCGGGGTAATAGGAGAAGTAGCAATAATGGCGGTTTAGTATCTGGTTGGTGAAACGGGAAAAGATGTTGTGGTAAAATACTGAGCATTCGCAGAGGTTGAGAAAAAGGAATAAGGGAAGAGAGTAGTGGACCCATCTTGGTGAATATTTAAAGATGAAATCAGAAAAAAAGTTAGAGGACCAAAGCAAATAAAATTTAAGAAGAATGGGAATTTACATCAAAATTGGAGAACACATTTAGGAGAGATGTAAAAGTGTTTCTTGATATAAAAGTGGTTATTGATATATGGAGTTTTAGTAATAAGTGCATTGAGTGAATGGTATGGATGTGTGTATGTGTTGGTGGGGATATTTTTTAAGTGTATTTACATATAAAGGTTTTTGTATTAATAAACAGAATGTTTGCAATATAGCAAATTGTGGGTTCTTATGTGGTGGTGAAATGATTGATTAAGGAAACAAGTTTCAACCTTCTGTAATATATTACCATAAAGGTGGTATATAATCAAACATTCCCTGTACGTACCCGGATCAGTCCAGACAGTGGGTTGAGCCTCCTGTCCAGCAGATGGAGACAGAGAAAAACTGAAAGGGTATCCTATATCAGGACAGAGGCCCCCTGCATCCCTTCAGTATTTCTCTGTCTCCAGCAGATCCAGACAGTTGAACCTGTGGTTCCCTCTCTTAATTTTCTTCTCTCTGGGAGATTTTTCTCTTCATATCTTTTAAGGATCAAGCAAGTATTATCTATCTCTTTTATAAAATTTAAAAACAAAAAAAAAAAAGTTAACTCTGGGAGACAGTTCAGTCTCCTCACTCTTACAGGATCCTAGGAGGGCTTGCCCCTTGATCATTCAGCCTAGGACTCTTTATCTGGTGACTTGCTGCCTGTCTGAGGTGAAACTGGTGGTCCAGTCACTCCCTCCCCCCCCCCCCCTCCCCCTTGGCTGCTTGGATCCTTGAGAAACTTAACACCTCGGATCACACTGCAGGGAAGAATTAATACCTCTGCCATTTATTTTGGTCAAAGAGCCTGGACTAGCTTTGGCAGCACTGCTTACCCGCGTTTTTTGGCTCTGTACCGAACAAAAAAAAAAAAGAAACGCAGCGTAGCAGGGTTCAATCTCCTGCACCCGCTTGCGATTGCAGCCAGTCTCAGCAGCTTTATTTCTTCGCGACTCTCATCATGCTGCATTCAGCGGATTGCTTGGCCTGCGGGGAGCCTGCTTTCGCGTCTCTCCCACGATGGGCTGTGTTCTACATGTTTGCTCAGTGGAGAGGGTCCCAGGTCGGGCTGCCAAGCTTGTTGCTAAGCCACCTCCCACACAAAAAGCCGCGGGAACCGTGGCCATTTTGAGCTCTGCTCTGCCAGAGGATTCGGGGGGAGGGGAGCCCGATTTTCTTCGATTTACTGCCAAATTTAAGCCCCGTTGACTCCCTGGATGGGGTCCCTGACTCCCCCTCCACAGTCCCCCCTCCCATCTTACCCAGAAAATCAAAACCGAGGTTTTCCACGGATTTTGTGCTCCTAATGCACAAATCCTATTTAGTCAGCCTGCAGGAGGAGGATGATCCCGCTCCGGACCCCTCCGCCAGCGAAGGTCCCTCTGACATCCCTCCCCCAGCCCCCTCAGGTGCCAGATCCACAGGGCTCCGTTCGGATTTGGACTGTCCCGGGTGTTCCATCCGCCCCTGACCCTCCCCAGCCCTCCCCTACCCATGATACTGACACGGATCTGGAGGCGGATTTACTTCTCTCTAATCCTCCCATTGAGGGAGACTACCCGTGAGTTCTTAAATTGTTTCAAAGGGAAGAGCTGGATCCGCTGATTCCTTTTGTTCTAGATGAGCTGGGGATTGAGGTTCCACCTGAATAATCCACGTCTGTCGCTGCTCCAGGTAACTTGGACTCTGTCCTGGAGGGACTTAGGGCTCCTCCTTGTACGTTCCGTTCCATCCCATGCTCATGCAGCTTCTCCGGGAATGGGAGACACCGGAATCAGGCCTTTGAGTGGGTCGGGAATGGAAAAGCTCTATCCCCTCCCTGACCAATGCTTGGAGATGCTTAAGGTTCCCAAGGTGGATGCTTCGGTCTCCGCAGTCGCCAAACGAACCACCATTCTAGTGGTGAGAGCTACAGCTTTTAAAGATACTCAGGATCGTAAACTGGAACTACATCTCAAGCAGATTTTTGAGGTTCTGGCCTTAGGTGTTCGGGCAACAGTCTGTAGCTTTCTCATGCAGCGGGCAAGTCTCAGGTGGGTTCAACAATTGCTCAGCACTCAGGATCTCCCGTCTGCAGAGGTGGAACAGGCAGAACGGCTGGAAGGCGCTATTGCATATGGGGCTGATGCCCTTTACGATCTCCTCCGGGTGCAGGCCAGAGCAATGATTTCAGCGGTGTCGGCCAGGCAACTTCTTTGGCTGCGGAATTGGTCGGCGGATCCTTCCTCGAAGTCACAGATGGGTACACTTCCCTTCAAGGGTAAGTTGCTTTTTGGTGAGGAGATTGAACAGCTTATTAAATCTTTGGGAGACAACAAGATTCATAAGCTGCCTGAGGACCGCCCTAAACAGTCGAAGTCCTTTTTTTCCTCATGCTCTCGTTTCCGAGGGCAGCATCGGTATAACACCAGAGCGCGGGGATCCTTTCAAAGGGGTGCTCCCTCTAGATCACAGCCATGGTCTCATTCCTTTCGTGGCTGCCGTCCCTTCCGGGATGGTAACCTGCCAGGCTCAGCCGCAAAGTCCTCCTCGCAATGAAATACGGCCGGCCCATTCCTCCATTCCCAGCTTAGGTGGACGTCTGTCCCTGTTTGCCGAGGAATGGGCCAAAATCACGACGGATCAGTGGGTCCGCGATGGAATCGAAAAAGGCTATGCATTAGAATTTGCTCGGGACCTCCCGGACCGGCATCTGGTCTCTCCCTGCGGCAGTCGGAAGCGCCCAGCGGTATGTAGATGCTTGGCCGCCTGCAAGACCTTGGAGCCATAGTCCCGGTTCCTTTGCTGGAATAAGGGTCCGACCAGTATTCCATCTACTTCGTCGTGCCCAAGAAAGGATGGCTCTTTTCGCCCAATCCTGGACCTGAAGAGAGTCAATCGAGCCCTCAAGGTTCTCATTTCAGAATGGGAGACCCTGAGGGCGGTGATTGCGGCAGTTCACTCGGGCGAATTTTTGGCACCTCTCGACCCGACGGAGGCCTACCTCCACATCCCAATCCACCAAGAGTATCAGAAGTATTTTCGTTTCAACATCCTGGGGCAACACTTCCAGTTTCGGACACTCCCATTTGGTCTCGCCACAGCACCGCGCACTTTCACCAAGGTCATGGTGGTGGCGGCGGCCGCTTTACGCCTGGACGGAATCTTAGTCCATCTCTACTTGGATGACTGGCTCATTTGGGCAAAGTCTGAGTCCTTTGCAAGGCAGCGGTCAATAGTCTTGAAGTCTCTTGCCTCCCTCCGCTGGATAGTCAACTTTCCCAAGAGCAATCTTCAGCCCTCTCAGGTCCTGGAATTTCTGGGAGCACGCTTCAACACTCGTGTGGGCAAGGTGTTTCTACCTGAGTCTCGGGCGTTCAAGCTCATGGATCAAGTGCAGAATCTGCTGTCCATCTCTGTGCCCACGGCCTGGGACTACCTTCAAGTCCTGAGCTCTATGGCTTCAATTATAGATTTGGTTCCTTGGGCTTTTGCACATATGCATCCGTTACAGGAAGCTTTACTGTCCCGATGGAAGCCGGTCTCTGAGGAGTTTCGGACACCTCTGCCACTCTCGGACTCTTCCATTGTCGACATTCAGTGGTAGCTCTCGCTCTTTCACCTTCTCAAGGGCATGCCCCTGGAAACTCCCCAGTGGATTATTGTTACGACAGACGCCAGCCTCTCCTGATGGGGAGCGGTGTGTCAAAATCAGTCTACCCAGAGCCTGTGGTCCGCTGTTCAATCCCGGTGCCATATCAATCGTCTGGAGGCCCGAGTAGTTCGCCTGACACTCAAGATCTTCCTTCCCTTGATACGTCGCAAGGCAGTACGAGTCCTCTCTGACAACACCACCACGGTGGCTTATATCAATTGCCAGGGCGGCAACAGAAGTCGCTAGTAGCCTTGAAAGCCAGCAAACTTCTCGCCTAGGCGGAGCGACATCTGGACCGATGGCGGCCTCCCACATTGCGGGGAAGGACAATGTTCAAGCCCCCGGAGAGTGGAAGTTGTCCGAGGACACGATGCACCTGATCATGCGCAAGAGGGGAGCTCCCCTCTTGGATCTGATGGCCACCCTGGGAAATGCAAAGGCGCCCAGGTTCTTCAGTCGCAGAAGGGAGCACTGCTCGGAAGATGTGGATGTTCTGGTCCTCCCCTGCCCTTAAGACATTCTTCTCTACGTGTTCCCACCTTGGCCTCTAGTGGGCAAGGTGCTCAGAAGGATAGAACTTTACAGGGGCCCGGTCATTCTCGTAGCTCCAGAGTGGCTGGGGAGACCATGATTCCCGGATCTCATAAACCTTGCATCAGACGGTCCTCTGCACCTCGGTCACCTCTCAAACCTACTGCGCCAAGGTCCCGTATTTTTCGATCAGGCGGATTGCTTTTGTCTAGCGGCCTGGCTTTTGAGCGGCGGCGATTGAGGAAGAAAGGTTATAAGGAGGAAGTTATATCCACATTGTTACGAGCACCTCTCTTGCTTATGTCCGGGTCTGGAGAGTGTTTGAGATTGTGTGTTCCGAGTCTGGTGTTCCAGCACGCAAGGCCTCTGTGTCTTAGGTTTTCTCCTTTCTTCAGAATGGCGTCTCGAAAGGTTTGTCCTTCAGTTCCTTGCAGGTGCAGGTCTTGGCCCTTGGTTCCCTCCTGGGGAAACTCGATGGTTATGCGGTGGTAGCACATCCAGATATTGTTCGCTCCCTCAAGGGGACTAAGCATCTGAACCTTGGACACCATATGACAGCTGGCAGAAATTGTGTGGAAGAAGGACCATGTTAATTATGTGGCACAAATGGGTAAACTGAGCCACAGCATAGTGAAGAGACTTGAGAATGAAGTCCTTGACAGAGTGGGGATTCGAAGACTTACATCTGGATTCTTAGGCCCTTACCCCTAGACTCCCTCCCCCATAAGTTAGGTACAGTGGAGTATCAATCTAGAGCCCATCAGTGGACATGTGAGCAGAGCTTCTGCGAACTCTGTGTGTGCACAGAGTATGTGTTCTGAGTAGGTGAGCGGTGTAAGGTATTGGGAGTCTTTGTAAATCATACAGCAGGGATGTGCCCTGCACGGTGAAGTTCTTGTCTCCATTTTGCCTATTCTGTGTTATTCTGTTACTGGAATCCTCTTTGTATGCTGAATATGATGAAGCTCTGAACCTACAATGAGAAACCTGACACAAAGAAGAAACCTTGGGCCCAATTTACTAAGAAGTTTTCTGGAAAATAAGTCCCTTTGTTATATTGTTGCTTAATTGATTTCTGCAAACTTAGCTTTAGCTACTCAGCATTGCTGACCATCCTTCAAGACCCTGATACATGTATTGAGATTGGGTGATGTGATGGATTGCATGGTTGCAAGAAGCAGATGGTGGGTCGCTTCTCATTATCATAGAAACCTAAACAGAAATTCTAATTGTATGCCTTTTTTTTTTTATCTAGGAGGATGAGGAAGGTTTCAATGATGGTGAAGTAGATGACGAAGAAGAAGAGGAAGAGGAAGCTGGTATGGTTTTAACCCCACATTTTCTTCTCTGATTCTTGTTAAATTCGCAAACAAGGCCTCTCTTTTTCCTTTGTTCCTCTGAGGGAACCATCACGCATGGCCTCTTCAGTAGCTTCCGGTGCCCAAGGGTAGGTTATGATTCTATAAAGGGAAATGCTCTGTGCTGTTCCTGGCGCATCAGCAGGAGGTACTTTAAGAGATTCTCGTAGCAACATTAACAGCTCAGGAAAGCTAATCTAGGAACTGAATCCAAGTATCATACAAAGCTGAGCAATGAAACTTTTAATGTTGCTGTGGTGTGCTCTAAAGCTAGATATCATCATATTCGTTTGACAGTAAAACAGAGCTTAAATTACCATGAGTAATTGCACCACAGGGGCCTAAAATAGCAGAATGACCCTTGGAGTGCTTTGTTACTGTTGTATTTCTGTTGCAATCTGTTTTATGTGTAAAGAAGCTGAGGGAATTGGAACTATCTGATAGTGGAATGCATAATCTCAGCTTTTAGAGCTCAACTGACCAATCAGACACAAATCATTGTCTGAAGCTGAAAGAGGGTAGACTTAAAACTAACATAAGGAAATATTTCTTCACAGAAAGAGTGGTAGAGACATGGAATGATATCCTAGAGGAGGAATTCCAAAAAGCCTAGGATAAGCATATGGGTTTAGTGAGGAAGTGGAGGTAAAACTGGAGATTGAGTGGGGCCTGCAGTATTGCAGCGGAAGGGGGTAAATGGAGAGAGCACATGTTATATTTTATTTCCTTAGCATTTGGGCAGGTCAGTCCCAACAAGTAGGTTATGCACCTCTGCCAGCAGATGGAGACAGACAAAAAGCTGACTTCACGGCTATATAGTCCTGCCCTGACAGCCTGCCAATATTCTCCTTCTCAAGCAGATGGTGGAATGCATTTCCCTTTGGAGAATTAGAACATAAGTTGCCATACTGGAGCAAACCAAGGGTCCATCAAGCCTGGCATCCTGTTTCCAACAGTGGCCAATCCGGGTTACAAGTACCGTATTTTCCGGCGTATAAGACGACTGGGCGTATAAGACGACCCCCCCTTTTTTATACATATTTTTAAGAAAAAAAATAATTTTACACTCAAACAGGAGCAACCCTATCTATGAAAAGGCAACACTACAAATACCGTATATCAGGCCCTAAAAACCAATACACCTCTTATTAGGAAAACAGAACTAGCAAGCAGCTATAGATCCCCACACAGAAATAATTGTAAAACTATACTAATAAGCAGAATAAATGTTTCAAAACAGCTATGAACAGAATAACATCCAATAATTAAAAACTCATAAAAACTATTAAACATTCTCCAAACACCAATAAAATATTTCAAAAAAGCAGACACATCACATAATATTAAATAATTAAAATGGCAGTCAATCAAGAAAAATAAACTTTAAAAGCCACCTTTACTTACCCCCTCCAGCAGCTCTCCTACTCCTCTTCCATGCAGGCCGTAGCACACACCAGAAGCAGCAGTAATGGCTAAGCTCTATACTCATGGTCCTCTTCCTTAGGGCCCATGTCTCTCACACACACACACACCATACCAGTCATGCCCCCATGACCAGTTTCTGTCTCTCACACACCAATCATTTCCCAAACAGTCTTTGACACACACACCAGACACCTTCCTGAACAGTTTCTCTCATGCCATACACACACACAGGCTTCCCACTCCCGTGTTCTGCTTACCGTACATATACGGGCTTCTCACTCTCATAATCACTTTCTCTGCCTCACACACACACACCGGTCTCTCTCTCATTTCCATGCTTGCTCTCCACGTGCACAGGCTTCTCATTCCCTGAATCACATTCTTTCTCTCACATTCACACACACCAGTCTCTTTCTCTCACACACACCGTCACCTTATCAACCAGTCTCTCTCTCATGCACGCACACACACACACAGCCCTCCCGCTCCCATGCTCTCTCTCACATAATCAGGCTTCTTCCTCCCATGCTTTCTCACATACCCAGATTTCTCACTTCCATGCTTTTTCTCTCTCTCACACTCACATACACATCAGTCCATCTCTCTGAGCAGTCACTTTCATTGTCTCTCACATATACACACACATGAGCTCGCTGACCAGTTTCTCTCAATCACACACATGCTCTCAATCAAATGCATTCTCTCACTTACACACAGGCTGGCTGCTTCTCTCTCTCTCTCACTCACTTCCACTCCCCCCCCCCCCCCCCCCCCGAGCACAAATAGTAGCTGCAGCAGCCTCCTCCTCCAGCCCCCGCAGGCCAAGAAAGAAGAATCCCATCGGCCATGGGAGGCTCATGCTGCTGTCTCCTTTCCCGATTACCAGCTCCTTCGACTGCTCGGGGGCCGATGCTGCTGTCGCCGCTGCTATTTTTTCACGCGGCACGGCTCTTTCTTCTTCCCGCGCATCACTTCCTGTTCCGGTTCAAAGCGGGGGGGGCGGGAAGAAGAAAAGGCCAGCCGCGGATGCCACAGCTTTTTTTTTGCACCGCTGCCGTTCCTGCTGGGCTTGAACGTGCTGATAGCCTAGCGGCAACGGCAGTGTGGTGTGCGGGAAGGAGAAAGCCGTGCCGCATGAAAAAATAGCAAAGGCGACAGCAGCATCGGCCCCCGAGCAATCGAAGCAGCTGATAATAGGGAAAGGAGACAGCACCATGAGCCTCCCGCG
Source organism: Rhinatrema bivittatum (assembly GCF_901001135.1). NCBI lineage: Eukaryota > Metazoa > Chordata > Amphibia > Gymnophiona > Rhinatrematidae > Rhinatrema > Rhinatrema bivittatum. Next base: position 81,342,879 of record NC_042627.1, on the reverse strand, counting down.
GCCGATGGGATTCTTCTTTCTTGGCCTGCGGGGGCTGCAGCTACTATTTGTGCTTGGGGGGCGGGGGAGAGGAAGTGAGTGAGAGAGAGAAAAGCAGCCAGCCAGCCAGCCTGTGTGTAAGTGAGAGAATGCATTTGATTGAGAGCATGTGTGTGATTGAGAGAAACTGGTCAGAGAGCAGGTGTGCCCTATGTGACGATACCCGGCGTATAAGACGACCCCCGACTTTTGAGAAGATTTTCTTGGGTTAAAAAGTCGTCTTATACGCCGGAAAATACGGTACCTGGCAAATACCCAAACATTATAAATTGCATGCTATTAATGTCATCCCTTGGTATCCCTTGAGAACATTGGGGCGTTCAAAAATGCCCTTTTGGGACCATATGATGATAAGAATTATTAAGTAAGAGAAGTTTGGAAAATCCATTGTTTCAACACATTCACACATTTTGGAGCCCCCGAAGCAGCTGCTGCGTAACATGATATCGTGTCGGGCTTGACTGTATTGGATATATTAAAGGAGAAGTATATATCTATATATCTTCGTAGAAGCATCACTATATTGAATGAAAAAAATTATAAAACATTACCTCTAGGACTGGTTATACTTGGACCGATGATTATACAAGACCCAATTGGTCTCTTTTGAACATTAACCATGTTCTAAACCCAAAGGGTGGTATGATGGTCCTATTCTAATAAATTGTTTTACTTTTTTGATATTTTGTTAATTTGTTTTTGCAACATGTGTTTGTTTTTTGATTGTCAGTAATAGCAGTGGTTATTCCGTAAATCAACTTGATTAATAGTTATCCCAGGACAAGCAGGATGCTAGTCCTCACAATTGGGTGACATCACCTACGGAGCCCTATCGCGGGAAAACTTCTGTCAAAGTTTCTAGAAACTTTTGACTGGCAGCCTGAGGCTACTGAGCATGCCCAGCATGCCATGATATTCTCTGCCACAGGGGTCTCACTCCAGTCTTCGTTTTTCCGCGCTGCCATCAGCATCGCGGTTACCGGAGCCCTGTGAGACTTCTCACAATTTTGATGGAAAAAGTCACCTTAAATTTTCAATTTTCTCCCACATCGGGTCTCACTTCACATTTGTCACCGGACAGTGACAAAAAATAGCATAGAATTCTCATTTTTCATTGGTAATTTTTTCTCAGAGATTCTCTTCGACGGCCGTCGATGCCAACATGGCCTCCGGTTTCAAGAAATGTCCTATTTGTAACCGGACCATGTCAGTAACAGAGCCACATATCAAATGTGTGATCTGCCTCTGAGAAAAGCATGAAATATCTTCATGCTCACAATGTCAAGAAATGACCCCAAAGGGTCGGAAACTCCGGCGGGAAAAGATGGATCATCTTTTTCAACTCCAATTAATACCATCACCATCTACGTCGACGAAATCCTCTCCTGCAGGAGTAACCAAAAAACTCCTAATAAAAAAACGACACATCAAAGGATCCGGGGACGCTACCTCACCGACCCCCGTCTACGTCATCGACCAGGTCAGTTTCGGAACCAAGACCAAAACACAAGCATCGACGTTGTCTATCTTCGGCGTCCCTGTCGTTTCTGCCCTCGACAGAACCGTCCGCGAAATGGCATAAATCCGCCAGTGTTCCACAAACCTCGGTGTCTACGATGCCCTCATCTTCACCATCGACACTGTTACCGATATCCACTACTCTGGACTTAACTGTCCTCATCCAGAAGATGGTAATGGAGGCTTTGCAGAAACAACTTCCGGCGGTCACACCGATGCCGGTCATCGAGCAGATATCATCGATAACAGCGATGGTACAAACTACCTCGATGCCGATGAAGTCTTCAATGATTACATCACTGGTGCCATCATCCTTTTCGATACCTACCCCGATGAAAGACATTCCATCGATGCCAAGCTCTTCGATGCCATCGATACCTCCACTTTCCATTCCTATATCGGAGTTTTCTTTTCTTTCTCCATCAGCATCGACTATTCCATCGATGTCACAATCAATGTCCATCTACACCATGGCACCCACCATACCTCCACTTCACAAGCCAAAGGTATCGAAGCCTAAGTCATCCACTAAGCAAAAACCATCGATGACTCAACGTCTTCAATCACTGCCCAAGCTTCCAATTTCAGAAGAAAGGGCACTACATGATATTCTTACCAAAAGGTATCATGACTTACTATCCTCCTTGCCATCTTGCCCAGAAGGAGAGCAAGTTGAGGACTTTTCAGCAGATGAACCCTTACCAGGTCCCTCTGGTGGTACCTCCTCTTCACAAAGTTACACCTCCTCACCAGACAACTCAGTATGATACTTGGTCTGACACTGACTCTGACCCCTCATCAGAGGACTTCATGTCAGATCCATCTTCACCTCCTGCAACAAAACAATCACCTCCAGAGGATTTTTCGTTCCCACTTTTTGTTCAGGAAATGGCAGATTCTATTCCTTTCCAGATACAAACGGAGCAGGATGTCAGGCAACAAACTTTGGAAGTGCTCCAATTTGTAGATCCCCCTAAGCACACTCTGGCTATTCCTGTTCATGAAATTCTTTTGCAACTGCAGCAACGTACTTGGGAACACCCCTGCTTGGTTCCTGCAGTCGTCAAACGGATAGAGTCAACTTATCTTGTACAACCCACCTCTGGGTACCAAAAAACTCAGCTCCCCCACCACTCCGTAGTAGTGGAATCGGCGCAGAAGAAATTCAGGACGACAAGGGCCCATTCCTCAATACCTCTGGGAAAAGATAATAGATTTCTGGACCAAATGGGCCGCAAGGTGTTCCAAGGGGCAATGCTGAATTCCAAAATCTCAGCATACCATTTATACATGACCCAATACCAGAGGAACCTCTGGAAACAAATGGAGGAGTTTGTGCCATCCTTACTCACACAGTATCAGGAAACTGCACAAACTATTATAAATAAGGGCTTAGATGCGGGGAAACATGAGGTAAGAGCAGCCTACGACAGCTATGAGACAGCCTCACGAGTTGCTGCATCTGGCATTGCTGCAAGACGCTGGGCCTGGCTTAAGGCCTCTGATTTAAGACCAGAGGTGCAGGATAAACTGGTCGATCTTCCCTGCCTTGGCGATAATTTGTTTGGTTCTAAAGTGCAGGATGCAGTTTCCCAGTTATGAGATCACACGGAACCTTTACGACAATTATCCTCACTTCCACATGACTCTGCTATGCATGCTACCAGAAGGCCACCACGTAGAGATACCAGGCGGCCTTTCTACAGGCAATGCAAATACTATCCCCCCACATCTAGGCCGAGGCATCCTAGATCTCAACAGAGACCTCAGCAGAGACAACAGAGAACAGCAAGGGGCACCACCAGCTCTGCAAACTGCCCTGGCTACTGGCTTTGAAAGTACATCCAGAGAACAAGGCCTCTATGTCAATCCTCACTTAGCACTACCAGTAGGAGGCAGACTGTCCAACTTCTACATCAATTGGACATCAATAACATCGGATCAATGGGTCCTATCTATAATAAACCGAGGATACCAACTCAATTTCATTTCAATTCCTGCAGATTTTCCACCGAAACACTCTCTTCTCAGCGAAGATCACATTCTTCAACTTCGACTGGAATTATCCACCCTTCTGAGAGCCAGGGCTGTCGAGCGAGTGCCCCGGACTCAGCAAGGCAAAGGTTTCTATTCCCGTTATTTCCTCATTCCAGAGAAAACCGGAGGCCTTCGTCCTATCCTAGACCTCAGAAATCTCAACAAATTTCTGAAGAAAGAGAAGTTCAGAATGGTATCCTTAGGCACCATGCTTCCACTCCTTCAAAAAGGGGATTGGCTTTGTTCTCTGGATCTTCAAGATGCTTATGCTCACGTTCCAATATTCCCCCCTCATTGCAAATATCTGCGCTTCATGGTGGACGATCAACATTTCCAATACAGAGTTCTGCCATTCGGCCTTGCCTCTGCTTCCAGAGTATTCACCAAATGTCTGGCAGTAATAGCAGCACACTTGCACAAACAAGGTGTTCATGTTTTTCCATATCTAGACGATTGGCTCATCAGAAGTCAGTCTCAACAAGGAGCTCTAACTTCTTTAAATCACACAATTACTGTACTTCACAACATGGGATTTCTCATCAACTATCAAAAGTCCCATCTTACTCCATCTCATCTCCTCCAATTCATAGGAGCAGAATTGAACACCATCCTCGCAAAAGCCTTTCTCCCCGAGGATCGGGCAGAAACACTATCCCTGTTGGCAAACTCGATTCACTCAAAGAAAAAAGCCACAGCTCATCAGTTTCTAACATTATTAGGCCACATGGCCTCCACAGTTCATGTCACTCCTATGGCAAGACTAGCCATGCGAATAACTCAATGGACTTTAAGATAATGGATTCAAGCCATTCAACCACTTCATTCTCCAATTCAAGTCACACACCAGTTACGCTCATCTCTACTTTGGTGGGTGGACAAGGACAATTTGCGCAAGGGCCAAACCTTCCAGCAACCAGTCCCACAAATAACTTTAACTACAGATGCATCCACCTTGGGTTGGGGAGCTCACATAGACAATCTCCAAACCCAGGGGACTTGGACAAAACTCGAAGCAACATTTCAAATCAATTTCCTGGAGCTTCGAGCTATACGTTATGCACTGCATGCGTTCAAGGATTGCCTTTCACACAAGACTGTTCTCATCCAAACGGACAACACAGTAGCCATGTGGTACATCAACAAACAGGGAGGTACGGGCTCATATCTCCTTTGTCAAGAAGCTGCACAGATTTTGGGCTGGGCCCTGAACCACTCAATGTTTCTTCGGGCCACTTATCTGGCAGGAATTCACAATGTAGTAGCGGATCGACTCAGTCATCAGTTCCAATCACACGAATGGTCCCTGGATCCCTCAGTAGTGACCAGGATATATTCAACGTTGGGGCCAACCAACAATAGACCTCTTTGCGTCACATCTGAATCACAAAGTGGACGAATTTTGTTCTGTACACACACACACACAGAACAATCAGCCAGCCAAGGACACCTTTGCTCGCCCTTGGAACTCAGGCCCTACTATACGCATATCCTCCGATACCGCTCATAACCAAAACTCTAGTGAAGCTACAACAGGACAAGGGGTCCATGATACTCATAGCCCCATATTGGCCTCGACAAGTATGGTTTCCCACACTTCTAGACCTCTCAGTCAGGGATCCCATTCGCCTGGGAGTAGCTCCCACTCTCAAAACTCAGGATCAGGGTCAGTTGCGCCATCCCAATCTTCAATCCCTATCACTGACAGCATGGATGTTGAAAGCTTGATTTTACAACCACTCAATCTTTCAACCAATGTATCCCAAGTGCTTATAGCTTCACGTAAACCTTCCACACGAAAGAATTATTCTTCCAAATGGAAAAGATTTACTTTGTGGTACAGGCAAAACCATATTGATCCTTTCACTTGCCCCACTACTTCTCTTCTAGACTACTTATACCATCTTTCAGACTCTGGTCTCCAGACTTCATCTGTAAGAGTACATTTAAGTGCAATCTCAGCTTACCATAACAAGGTAGGAGATGCACCTATATCCACACAACCTCTTGTCAGTCGGTTTATGAGATGTTTAACGCACCTTAAACCACCAATTTGGCCTCCAGTCACAGAATAGGACCTGAATCTGGTTTTAACAAGACTCATGCGTTCTCCTTTCGAACCCATAGATTCCTGTGATCTTAAATTCCTCAATTGGAAGACTATCTTCCTCATAGCCATTACATCAGCTAGGAGGGTTAGTGAGTTACAAGCACTAATAACATACACACCCTACACAAAATTCCTACATGATAGAGTAGTTCTCCATACACATCCAAAATTCCTTCCCAAGGTAGTTATGGAATTCCACTTGAACCAATCCATAGTTTTACCCACATTCTTCCCAAGGCCCCATTCTCACCGAGGAGAATAGGCTTTACATACCTTGGACTGTAAACGTGCTCTATCCTTTTATTTAAACTGCACTGCAGTCCACAGGAAATCCAATCAACTTTTTGTTTCTTATGATCCAAACAAACCGGGAAAAGCAGTGGGTAAACATACTCTATCCAATTGGCTAGCAGATTGTATACAGTTTTGCTATGAAAAAGCAGGCTTTCCTCTCCAAAGGCGAGTAAAGGCACACTCAGTAAGAGCAATGTCAACTTCAGTAGTACACTATCGTTCAGTGCCAATCATTGACATATGTAAAGCAGCAACATGGAATTCTCTTCACACCTTTGCAGCTCATTTCTGTTTGGACAAACAAGGACGACAAGATTCAGCCTATGGACAATCTGTCTTAAAGAACTTGTTTCCAGTTTAAACCCAATTCCTTCTACAACCAACCTGCTATGATCTTCGGCTGACTCATTTCAACAACAATACTTCACTGTTGCCTCAATACAAAATAACTCAGCCTCTAGCTTGCTAATCACCCATATGTGAGGACTAGCATCCTGCTTGTCCTGGGATAAAGCAAAATTGCTTACCTTGTAATAAGTGTTATCCCCGGACAGCAGGATGTAGTCCTCACAAAACCCACCCGCCACCCCGCGGAGTTGGGACTCAGATTTTTTATTTTATTTTTTATTTATTTGGAGCTTTTATATACCGAGGTTTAGCGAAAGCCTTCACCCCGGTTTACATACATTTTTACTAAAGCTTATTGCTACATACGAGACTGGAGTGAGACCCCTGTGGCAGAGAATATCATGGCATGCTGGGCATGCTCAGTAGCCTCAGACTGCCAGTCAAAAGTTTCTAGAAACTTTGACAGACGTTTTCCCGCGATAGGGCTCCGTCAGTGACATCATCCATATGTGAGGACTACATCCTGCTGTCCTGGGATAACACCTATTACAAGGTAAGCAATTTTGCTTTAATGGACTTCTCTTCCAAGAACTTGTCCAAACCATTTTTAAACCCAGCTACATTAACTGCCCTAACCACATGCTCTGGAAACAAATTCCACAGCTTAATTGTATGTGAAAAAGAATTTTCTCTGATTTGTTTTAAATGTGCTACTTACTAACTTCATGGAGTTCCCCTAGGCCTTCTGTTATTCGAAAGAGTAAATAACCAATTCACATTTACCCGTTCTAGACAGCTGATGATTTTATAGACCTCTATCATGTCCCCCATCCCCCCCCCCCCCATCAGCTGTCTCTTTTCAAAGCTGAACAGCCCCCAACCTCTTCAGCCTTTCCTCCTAGGGGGAGCCATTCCATCCCCTTTATCATTTTGGTTGCCCTTCTTGGAAACTTCTCTAGTGCAGCTATATCTTTTTTGAGATGCAACCAGAATTGTACAGACTCACCATGGTGCGATACAGAGACATTATGACATTTTCCATTTTATTCACCATTCCCTTCCTAATAATACTAACATTGTTTGCTTTTTTAATTGCCGCAGCACACTGAGCCAACCATTTCAAAGTATTATCTACTATGACGCCTAGATCTTTTTTCCTGGGTGTTAGCTCCTAATATGGAACCTAACATCGTGTAACTACAGCATGGGTTATTTTTCCCTATATGCATCAAATTGTCTACATTAAATTTAATCTGCCATTTGGATGCCCAATATTCCAGTCTTGCAAGGTCCTCCTGCAATTTATCAGTCTGCTTGGGATTTAACTTCTCTGAATAATTTTGTATCGTCTGCAAATTTGATTACCTCACTTGTCATATTCCTTTCCAAATCATTTATAAATATATTGCAAAGTATCAGTCCAAGTATAGATCCCTGAGGCACTCCACTGTTTACCCTTTTCCATTGAGAAAACTGACCATTTAAAGCTACTCTGTATCCTGTCTTTTAACCAGTTTGTAATCCATGAAAGGACATTGCCTCCTATCCCATGACTTTTTAGTTTTCTTAAAAGCCTCTCATGAGGAACTTTGTCAAACGCCTTATGAAAATCCAAATACACTACATCTACTGGTTCACCTTTATCCACTTGTTTTCCGTCGATAGCAGGATGAATTAGCCATGCTGTCTGGGACGTCCTCTGGCGGCCTTGAGATGGAGCTTCTCCTAGCCGTTACCGAGCTTTGCTGTATGCGGCTGAGCACGTCTTCCCGCGCGATCGAGCACCCTCGTTCCCCTCAGTCTCTTCTTTCCACGCTGCTGAATGCATGCGGAGTTCTCTTCTCCTGACTTCCCTTGGAGTTCTCTTCAAAATAAAGAAAAAGAGAACAGCACTTTTTAGTGCTACTATGGGGCCGAAACCGCCTGGGTTTAAGTACTGCCAGGGCGGTAAGGTGATATCAATCACCAACAGCCACAACTATTGCTACATCTGCCTGGGCCCGGACCATGACCAGTCGTCATGCTGCGACTGTGGTTGCATGTCCCCCAGGGCTTGCGATAGTGGGCTCAAAAGATAGCGAGGCTGATAGAGGGAAACAATGGCTCCTGTGCCTCGCCATCAGAATCCCACTCCTCCCCTGGGGCCGAACGTAGAGCGGCCCAAAACACGGAAGAGGGCCTCCTTGCTGGGGGCCCCAAGGTAAGGGCATGAAAAAGTCAAAGGTGCCCACTCCAACATCGCCTGCCCCACTCCAACAAGCACTAGCCCAGACAGTGCTTCAAGGGGCTGAGAGTGTGAGCGCCACCTGCTCAACACAACACCGAAAACATCGAAACTGACACAGGAGTCCACGAGCGCCAGCCGTCCTAGAAAATCGATGCCGGCTCCAGCATCGAAACCAGATTGATCAATGCATGACGCAGTGCTTTGGGACATGACGCAGTGCGCCAGGACACAGCACCCCCAAGGGCTCTCAGTGGGAGCCTGCATTGACGCACACTTGCTCGCAAATGACGCACTCGAGGCCTAAATCCTTGATGCAACCTTCGCAGTCGACGCACAGTAGATAAGAATCGCCACACAGAGTGGAATCGGGCACAAACATCGACATGTTGCTGGAGGGAGACCTCAGGACCTGCAGAGAGTGTTCACACAGGAAGAGATGCGAGAGATAGGATTCTTGGATGTCACATCATTATCAGATTCCCTGGACTCCGAGGTCTCTTCCTCCTCTCTCCAAGTTTATATGGACATTTTCTCGGTCTCCAAATGAAAAAAGAGGTCTCTGCAGTTGCATGAACCACTCACAAAGCGAGCCAAACTTCCACAAGTGATGGTCCTTCGCACCCACCAACCCTGGGGACCTGATTCTAATATATTGCTTGCCACCATCCCTAGGACCTTTGGGGGGCGGACACCCACCTTGAGGCGGGAGACCAAGCAATCAAAGCTGTGGGTTTCTTCAGCTCCTAAGAAGAAAGACCTAGCTGAGCAAAACGTCTCGCAGATTTCAGCACTTCTCACCGGTCTCTCCGCATCCCTGGAGCCCAGTGACCTGGCACCACCTCCAGTTAGCCTGTCGTCCGAAAAGGGCCCTCCAGAGGACAAACCGGCAGCACAAAGTCTGGGGAAAAAGGTTCCAAGAACAGGAAGGTCACCTCCACCACAATTTTCTCCCTAAGCAGGTTCACACTCGGAGGACTAGTTCTCCAAGGTCATCCACCGGGTTGCCATTAGACCCACCTGAAGAACCTCCCGAGCCCTCCTCCCCACCAGAGGATCTGTCCTATTCAAAGTTCACAGAAAAGGTGGAAGCGAAGCCTAATATAGAAACCAGAAAGGTCCCAGACCCGAGAGCTGAGGTCCTGGGTATACTGAAGATTTTTGAGATGCCGGCCGAACCAACAGCCCTTCCCTCCGACAGTGTTTTGGATGCGGTCTTAGAGAAGACTTAGGAGTCCACATTCTCCACTCTGGCGACCTCCAGGAAAACAGATTTAAAGTTTAGGATGAGAAAATCCCCTTACTACCCAGCTCCTGAACTCCCGCATGCCTCCATCGTAGTGGAATCCACTATGAAATGGACTAAAAAGACAAGGCTCCACTCCAATACGTCTCCAGAGAAAGACAACCATTACTTAAACAACTTTGGGAATCGATCCTTCCAGTCCACCATGCTGGGGGCCAAGATACACCAACACCAGTTCTGCTTCACCCAGTATCTTTGAATAGCTCGGGTCGATCAAGCCCCTGTTTGGAGAGGGTTCATCAAGTACTGAGCTTCCGCAGCAGGTGCTGGACATTGAGGAGGGATTGTGACATCTCCGCTCCATTTACAGATCATTCAAGACTTCGTCCAGAGCCTCCGCATCCTCCATAGCAGCTTATGCGTCTAGCCTGGCTGAGAGCCAGCACCATCAGGGAGGATGTATATGAAAGACTGGTGGACCTACTCTGTAGAGGGGACAACCTCTTTGGGACAAGCTGCGAGAATCAGTCTCGCAGCTCAGAGAACAAAAAGTAGCGGTCCTGTCCTTAGCCTTTCCTGCGGACCAGTCTGTGAGCGCAAGGAGGTATTATTCAGCCTATCGCAAGCCCACCTTCCAATGACGCCCATTCTGCCTCTACCCACTGTACTGGGCCCCGGCATTCTTAGAGCTTCGCCAGCAGCCTCATCAACAGCAGAGGGGCAGACCCAGGGGCCAGCGACAACCAGCCACCCCTACCCCGAAGCCCCCACAAATGTTTAAGGCCAGCGGGGCCACTCCTGCCAACTCCAATGGGGGGCAGAGTAGCAGTTTTTCAGTTCCTGGTCCGGGTTGACATCTAACAGCTAGGTGCTGGACATCATTCTCAAAGGTTACAACTCAATTTCAAACGTGTCCCCACACTTCCCTGGTCAACCGTTTTTTCCACAAGGAAGAGGCAAATCCTCAACTCCTGCAAGCAGCGCTATCTACACTGCTTGCTCAACAGGCCATGCAGGTGATACCACCTCAATGGAACAATGGGTTGTATTCCCCATTCTTCCTCATCTGCAAAAAATCAGTAGGCCTTCATCCCATCTTGGACCTCAGAGAACTGAACATCCCTAAAAACAATCCTTCCCTTCCTACAGCCCAACGATTGGATGTGCTCGCTGGATCTCAAGGATGCCTATTCCTACATCCCCATGCACCGCTCCTCGTGGCAGTACCCATGCTTCCAGTACAATGGGCAACGCTACCAGTACAAGGTGCTCCCTTTTGGACTGTTCTGCTTCCAGGGTGTTTACCAAATGCCTAATGGTAGTGGTGGCACACCTCCGACAAAAGGGGGGTCCAACTGTTTCCTTACCTGGACAATTGACTACTGGTAGCCTCATACATCCTGACCCTCTAGAAGCATCTAGAAGAATCGATCGATTGCTTACAAGCTCTGATAAACCACGAAAATTCCAATCTCCAGCCAATGTAGGTCCTGAAATTCATTGGAGTGAGAATCAACCCGATATCAAGCACAGTGTTCCTTCCAAGCAAAAGGGCACACACTGGCCAGATGATTACAGGCCAACACATGAACTTGTACCCACCCTGTCCTCACCATTTTAGGACATGTGGCGGCAGCGATTTACATTGTTCCACGCACCATTTGCATCGCCTCCAATGGGGTCTGAAGGCATAGTGGACGCAGTACCGTCAGCCCTTATCAGACACAGTTTGCCTCGCCTAAGCCATGCGGAAGGACATAACCTTGTGGCTGCAACCACAAATGCTCACGACGGGCGCCTTATTTCGGAATCCGTCACATGAAGTAATCCTCACCACGGATGCGTCACGCACAGGATGGGGAGCCTTGGCCACTGTCAAACGCAAAGTTTTTGGTTGGCGCCAGAATGAGCTCAACAGATAAACCTCCTGGAACTGCGAGCAGTTCAAAATGCCTTTCTAACCTTTGTAGACCAGGTTCGGTGCGGCAACGTCATGGTTCACATGGACAACCAGACAGCTATGTCCTACATAATCAAGGGAGGAGGGTCCGGTTCATGGAAGCTATGCAGAGAAGCGATATGCATTCTGGGTTGGGCAGTCTGACACTCAATCGCGTTGCAAGCCACCTGTCTTCCCGGGGTAGCGAATGAGAAAGCGAACCGTCTAAGCTGGATCGTCCATCCACACAAGTGGTCGCTGAACCAAAAGGTGGCAGATGACATTTTCGCCTGGCCATGGACCTGTTTGCGACTGCACAACAGAAAGGTACGCAGATTCTGCTCCATATTTCCAAAACCACTGAGGTCCGCACAGGACACCTTCCTAATGCCTTGGTCAAAGGGCCGTCTCTTCGCTTACCCTCCAATCCTGCTTCTATCACACACTATCCAGAAGAGCATAGAAGTTGTCGCCTCAGGCCCCCAGTGACCAAACCTCCTGTGCCATGGGATCCGAATCTGATGTTAAAACAGTTCCTGTTGCCACCATTCGAACCACTGGATAATTGTCATGTTAAATATTTAACCTGGAAGGTGGTGTTTCTCGTGGCCCTGACGTCCGCCAGGAGAGTTAGCACATTACAAGCGTTAGTACGCTACTCTCCTTACCTGCAGTTCCACCATGACAAGGTGACCCTTCGAACCCATCTCTACTTCATGCCCAAGGTGGTATAGGCGTTCCACCTCAGACTATCACTCTACCAATGTTCTTCCCTAAACCACACAAAAAATGGAAGAGAACGCCTGTTGCATACCCTGGACTGCAAAAGGGCGTTAGCATTCTACAAGCGAAGAATGCATGCTGAACCCAGAGCGTCACAGCTGTTCGTCTCCTTTAATCCAAATTCACCTGGACTTCTGGCGAGAAGAACTATTTCGAATTGGATTTCGCAGTGCATCCAGTTCTGCTATTCCAAGCGTTCAACGTCACTTTCTAGAAAATTGAAGGCACATCAGGTCCGAGCAGTAGCTACCTCAATTGCTCACCTTTGTAGTGTTCCTCAGCTAGACATTTGCAAGGCCGGAACGTGGTTGTCACTGCTTTACCTTTACGTCCCCTTACTGCTTGGACCAGCAGAAGTCCTCAGATGCCGCGCTAGTTGCGGCAGTTTTGGACCACTTCATGCGGTGAGGACTCTCCATGGCTGTCCACGGTAAGACGGGTTGGGCTCACCATAGTCAAAGCAGTCTGCCAGGGACCCATATCGGTCAGTACGTGAGGCGTAACCCAGGGCCTGGGGATTCCCAGACAGCATGTCTAATTCAGCTCTGCTATCAACGGGGAAAAAGCAAGCTTGCTTACTGTAAACTGTATTTCCGTAGATAGCAGAATGAATTAGCCATGTGGACCCACCTGCCTCCCTGGACAGCCTTGGTGGGTATCCATTACATATGGTTTTCTGTTATGCTATGTTACAGACTGAGGGGAACGAGGGCGCTGGATCGCGCAGGAAGACGCGCGCAGCCGCACAGAGCAAAGCTCTGTGACGGCTAGGAGAAGCTCTGCCTCGAGATCGCTAGAGGACATCCCAGACAACATGGTTAATTCATCCTTCTATCCACAGGAATGCCATTTATGGTAAGCAAACTTGCTTTTATTAAACCCTTCCAAAAAAATGAAGCAGATTTGTGAGGCAAGATGTCCCTTGGGTAAATCCATGCTGTGTTCCATTATACCATATCTTTCCATATGCTCTGTGATTTTGATCTTTAGAATAGTTTCCACTATTTTTCCAGGCACTGAAGTCAGGCTCACTGGTCTATAGTTTCCCAGATCACCCCTGGAGCCCTTTTTAAATATTGGGGTTACATTGGTTTCCCTCCAATCTTCAGGTACAATGAATGATTTTAATGATAGGTTAAATTATTTTAACTAATAGATCTGAAATTTTGATTTTTTTATTTCCTCCAGAGCCCTGGGATGCATACCCATCCGGTCCAGGTGATTTGCTATTCTTTAGTTTGTCACTCTGGCCTACTACATCTTCCAGGTTCACAGTGATTTGGTTCAGTTCATCTTATTCATCACCCTTGAAAACCTTCTTCAGAACTGATATCTCCCCAACATCCTCATTAGTAAACACAGAAGCAAAGAATCAATTTAGTCTTTCTGTAATGGCCTTATCTTCCCTAAGAACCCCTTTAACCCCTCGGTCATCTAACAGTCCAACTGACTCCCTCGCAGGTTTCCTGCTTCGGATATATTTTAAAGAGTTTTTATTATGAGTTTTTGCCTCTACGGCCAACTTAATTTCAAATTCTCTCTTAGCCTGTCTTATCAATGATAAACACTTAACTTGACAATGCTTATGCTTTTCCCTATTTTCTTGAGATGGATCCTTCTTCCACTATTTGAAGGATTTTTTGGCTAAAATAGCTTCTTTCATCTCACCTTTTAACCATGCCAATAATCATTTTGCCTTCCTTTCACCTTTTTTAATGCGTGAAATAGATCTGGACTGCACTTCTAAGATTGTATTTTTAAACAATGTCCTTGCCTTTGCAGCTGCACCTTTCAGTTTTTTTTAACTACTTTCCTCATTTTATCAAGTTTCCCTTTTGAAAATTTAGTATTAAATCTGTAGATTTACATATTTCCCCCTTCCAGCCATTAGTTCAGATATCCCATTATTATTTCACTGCGAAATTGGTTAGCATTTCATCATACATCTCATCATTTTGGCCAGATGGACAGTAGTCTACTCCTTTTACTATACTCTTACCCAACAAACATGGAATTTCTACGCACATAGATTCTACTGTGCATTTAGTCTCTTGTATGATTTTTATCCTGTTGGACTCTATGCCCTCCCGGACATAAAGCGCCACACCACCACCAAGTTAATCCTCCCTATCATTGCAGTATAATTTGTACCCTGATATAACACTGTCCCATTAGTTAACCACCTTCCACCAGGTCTCTGAAATGTCAATTATGTCTACCTCATCATTCACTGTTATACATTCTAACTCTCCCATCTTACTTCTTAGACTTCTGGCATTGGCATACAGACATTTCAAAGTGTGTTTTTTGTTTGTATTAACAACCTGCTTTTCAGTTGATAGGGATAATTTGAAATCCTTTAGCTCAGGTGATTCTTTACTTATAGGCACATGGACTACTTTTGCTTTTATTGGAACATCTCTGTTGAGATGACCTAATTCTCCTGTTTCATTAGTATCCTTTGAAGATATTTTCTTCCGAACTGTGCACTGATGTGACTGTCTGCTTTTCCTCTTCTTCTAGTTTAAAAGCTGCTCTGTCTCCTTTTTAAAGGTTAGCACCAGCAACCTGGTTCCACTCTGGTTAAAGTGGAGCCCGTCCTTTCGGAAAAGTCTCCTCCTTCCCTAAAAGGTTCCCCAGTTCCTTACAAAACTGAATCCCTCTTCCCTGCACCATTGTCTCATCCACACATTGAGACTCCGGAGCTCTTCCTGCCTCTGGGGACCTGCATGTGGAACAGGGATCATTTCAGAGATTGGCTGTAAGGTTAAAAAAAAAAAAAAAGTTGGAAAGGAGATATCAGAAAGACAAGATGTCTGTGTAGCACCACTTGCCTCTTGAGGTGATACCATGTAGTCCCTCCCTCAGTGCAGCGCCTTCAGTCCAGTAGCCTTGACTGGCATGGACCTAAATTTGAATTAGCTGTTGCAGGCAGAGAGGCTCAGCGATAAAAAGCTTTAACCCTTTCCCCCCGTAGCCAGGACCTGTTCCTGCTCTCAGCTAGGGAGAGCTGAGCTCAGCTAAAAGTGTTTTACTTTAAAAAATAAAAAAAGGGGCGGAAAAAGAAGAAAACTGGAGAAGGGTCTGTTTCGTCTGCATTCGGCTGTCCTGCTCCAGCATGTCTCGAGAGTTCTGTGAGGTGAGGAGAGAGTGCAGGCATGACAGGTTGAGCAGTTGTTTGGCTAGGCCCCACTCGCAGGCTTCTCCCATTTTGGTGCATGGTAGGCCGCAGGGTAGTTTCCCATGTTTTTTGCTGCAGGCTGTCAGCGTGCACTTGCACATCCATGTGTGCATCTGTTAGTCTGTGCATTCAGTTTGGGCGTTCTTCCTTCTGGGCGCACATCTTGTGCATCCAGCTTAGGCATCAGTACTAGGCCTCCAGTTTCGGCGTCCAGTTGCTCGAGTGGCCTAGGCGTGTGGTCTTGGATGCATAATTTTTGTGCGGCCATTCGCATGGGTAAGCTTACAGCATAGCGCCCGCAACGAAGAAACCTAAGCACCTATCTATTTGTGCCAAGTGCCACATCAGGGCCATTCAGTCAGAGCTTTCTTTAAGCCTGTGTCAGCGCTGCCTGGATGCTTGGTGAGATTTACCTTTTTCTGTATTTGCCGACGATGGTCCATCTCTTCGGTCTGAGGGGAGTGGGTCTGTAGGAGACATGGCAGGGGTGTCCCCTCCTTTGATTGATCCACTGGTCGAGTCCTCAGGGAACACTGGCTCTCAGGACGTCCGGTTCGGGCCTGTGGGGCCTGGAATGGACGTGACCTTCTCCTGAGTAGAATTCTTCCAGGAATTGCAGATATTTCTACAGGGCCGGTCTTCTGAATTGGCAGTACTTACTGTGGTAGCTCCATGCACTCCGAGTGCTCCTCTGCCTATTTCTACGGTCACGTCATGTGCCAAGATGCAGTGCGGTCTGACAGAGCTCAAATGCAGGTTGATTCAACGGCAGGGGAGAAGAAAAACTGATACTTCACACATCCAGCAGAGCTCTCTGCTTCAACGGCAGGGGAGAAGAAAAGAGGGTTCGCACTCACAAAGCGGGGAGTAGCTGGCTTGTTACGGCGGTTACTTTTGATGCACATCCAGCATGGCTCTCTGCTTCAACGGCATGGGAGAAGAAAAACAACCAATAAGGGCTAATAACATAGTCTGGGTAAAACAAATAAGCATGGGTGCAGCTTGCTTATTGCGGCGGCTACTACCCCTAACGAATCAAGCTAGATATTTCACTTGGATGCAGCTCCATCACTGCTCTCTACATTAAAGGTGGGGGTGGAAGGGAAATAGAACCAAGAGCTAAGAGAAACAGATAAGTATGAGAGAAAATGTGTGAAGCTTGCTGGGCAGACTAGATGGGCCATTTGGTCTTCTTCTGCCGTCATTTCTATGTTTCTATGTTTCTATGATCATGATACTGATGATGATGGGGGTGGCTCTCCTGGTGAGGAATTTGGAGCCATTTGGAATTTGGAATTCTTCTACATTTCTTTCAGAGAGGTGAGCTATCGGTATGATCTCTCAGACCTTGAAGACCCTCAGAGTGGCTGCAGAAGAAGGATCCTATTTTGATCATCCTGCACAAGGCTTCTTGTTTCTTTCCCCTCCTGGATGCAATCCAGGAGTTGATTGATCTGATATGGAGTGAGCCAGATGTGTCTTTTAAAGGGGGACACATCTTGGCAGGTTTTTATACCCCTTGGATCCGCAGGCCAGAGAGCAGTTGTGTTTCGCTAGGGTGGATGCCTTAGTGTGTTCTGTCATGAAATGTACCATCATTCCGGTAGAGGGAGGTTTGGCACTAGGATAGGAGGATTGAGGCTATCCTAAAGCAAGCCTATGAGGCAGTGATAATGAACTTGCAAATTGCTTCTTGTTGTGCCTTGGTAGCTTGGGCTGCCTTGCATCTTTGTCAAGAATCCGGTGGTGCTGGGTCCAAGCTTGGACCTATGATAGAACCGGGGTCCACCTTCTTGGCTGATGCGGGCTGTGACTTGGTACGCACAGCTGCTAGAGGAGCTGCTTCAGTTATTGCAGCCAGGCAGCAGCTGTGGCTGTGCAGCTGGACCACAGACACTATTTGAAAGTCCAATTTTACTAAGCTGCTCTTCAATGGCTCGCTTTTGTTTGGCAGTGAATTGGAAAAAATGGCAAGTAAATGGGGAGAGTCCCAGGTCCCTTGATTGCCAAAGGACAAGAAACCCATTGCCTGATCTTTTTGGGAGGAGAAGTAGCCTAGTGGTTAGAGCAGTGAGCTATGAACCAGGAGACCAGGGTTTGAGTCCCGTTGTCGCTCCTTGTGACCTTGGGCAAGTCACTTTACCCTCTATTGCCTCAGGTATTGTAAGATTGTAAGCTCTCTCGGGATAGGGAAATACCTATAGTACCTGAATGTAAACCGATGTGATATCTCAGAGCGAATGTTGGTATATAAAAATAATAAATAAATTAAATAAACTAGCCGCTCTCGAGACTACTGGCATTTTCGGCCTTATAGAGGAGGTTCTTCCCAGAGAGTACTGTCCCTTCCGCAGGTCTCAGTCCTTTTACCTCCGAGGTCCTCGAAAGGATGCGGGCTATGGCAGTGGAACCCCCCCTCAGTCTTCCCAAAGAAAATTTGCTGACTCGCCGGGTGGTGCCGGAGATAGGTGGCCTGCTATCCCGGTTTTATCACAGGTGGGTCCAGATTTCTTCAGATCAATGGGTTCTTGAAGTGGTTCAGAACAAGTATGCGCTAGAATTTCTTCGCATGCCTTCATGATCTCTCCTTGCAACTCCTCTCAGAAGATGGTAGAAGTGGAAGCAACATTACATCAGCCTGTTGAATCTGTAAGCAGTAATTTCCATTTCCAAATCTCCGCAAAATACGGGCCATTCCATTTATTTTGTCGTACCCAAGAAGGAAGGGTTGTTTTGGCCCATACTCGATCTCAAGGGCATCAACAGACTGTACCTTCGCCAGTCTGTCTTAATGGCTGTTCAAGCAGGGGAGTCTCTCACATCTCTGGATCTGACGGAGGTATATCTGCATATTCCCATCCCGCAGGAACGTCAGCAGTTCCTCCGATTTGCTATCCTGGATCGTCATTACCAGTTTCAAGCCCTGTCTTTCGGACTAGCTATTTTTTTTTTTTCCATTTTATTAAAATTTATTAAACGCCCTACACAAACAAGGTCTGGGCGATTTACAAAAAACATACATAATAAAAAGAAACAAAAAGGATTCACATGACAAACAATTGTCATTAACAAATATCATTAGATTTCGCAGAAACCATACCATTCACGCATGTTCAAAGAAATTCCATCAAGATGTTACAAGGATGGAAATATACCATATATCATTCCTTGGGACAGGAGTCAATCTAGATGTGCCCAAGATCTTTTCCAAGGTCATGGTGGTGGTAGCACTGGCCCTTTGCAAGGAGTGTATTCTTGTTCACCTCTATCTAGACATCTGATTAATTCGAGCCAGGGTGACTGGGCTCTGCACAGCATGGACTGCAAGGCGTGCTCTTGCCTTTTATCTTGAGCGCACGGCAGCCCACAGGCAGTCCATGCAACCCAGTCTCCTTTGACAAAAACAGACTTGGCATTGTGGTGGGCAAGCAGACCCTGTCCAACTGGTTGACAGACTGTATATCCTGCTGCTAAGAGCAGGTGGGCCTTCTGCTTGGAGGACACGTCAAGGTGCACTCAGTTCACACCATGGCAGCATCGGTGGCTTGCTTTCATGCAGTTCCCATCACTGAGATCTGCAGGGCTGCAACATGGAGCTCCCTACACGTTCACTGCCCATTACTGTTTGGACAAGGATAGTTGACATGACAGTATCTTGGGCCAGTCTGTCCTTCGTAATCTGTTCCAGGCATAAGAAACCAACTCTCCCTACTTGGGGCCCAGTATCTGGTTCTTGCTTCCTCCCGTTGCAACCCACAGCATTTGTTGTTGTGCCCATTGGCATGTGGTTTAGTGTTGTTGGTCATGTTATTGCCGGGGGCAGTGCACAGCTTGGTATTCACCTATCTGTGAGGACTACCATCCTGCTTGTCCTAGGAGAACACCTGATACAGGTAAGCAACACTTTTTTCTCTCACCAATGCTAGCCCTGCCCTAACCTTTTTCTCCACAACAAACCATTCCAAATATTAAGACCTTTGTTCCCATTGTCTACATTCTCCACATCTTATCTGTCGTGTCTGTGTATCCTGACTAGATTGCAAGTTCCAGGGAGCAGGGATAATCTCTTATTTGTGAGTACTGTGTGACTATAGTGTGGAGAAGGGTGAGGTAGGACACTGTGAATAGACAGTATGGAGAAGGACATAAACTGTAGAGTGCAATTTTTTGTACTCTTAACTAAAAGTGCACTTTGAATAGCTTCTATTTAAAAGGGAGATTTTGGTATTAGGGGTTATGGAAATTTTGAAACTCTCTCTCCTGGCATTGTAATGAATTGGTTTATCCAGCAAATGAGATGGCCTAGATCTGGCCTGCCTTATGGTGTGTCTGGGCACAATCTGCCGCATAGTATTGTTGGGCATGGCCTGCAGCACTGCCTCTGCCTCATGGTGTCTTTGTGCTAGCTGTGCATAAGAATGCTGAGGGAATGATTGTGTGTTATAATCCAGTCCCAATCTTTTTCAGAAGAAGAAAGGGGACAAAAGAGAAAACGAGAACCTGAAGACGAGGGGGACGAAGATGATTAAAATGAAAAATCAAAAGTTTTTGAAAATTTCCTATTGTAATTTGACTGGTTTTACTCTGTATTTCCCCTTCCCTGAGATTTTTTTTTGGTTGTTGCCTTGCTGTGGGAATAAAAGAAGTGTATTGGGTGGGTGAGGGAATAAAAGGACTTGCTGTGCGGCCACTCCTCAAACTTATTTCTCCCTTTTGTCTTCAGTTGGTTCAGTTTTTGTAAAATGCAACAGTAAATATAAACCAAGTGGGACTTTGTTTCTTCTTGTTGGAGTGGATAGTCTTGATATTGTTTAAAATAAGCAAATAACACCTTGGGCATATGCGTGCAGAGTGAACACGTGCTGGTTGATATTTTAAGTAGGGCACTGATTATTGTAAGCATACCCTGGGATAATTTTAGGTTTTGCAGACCTAAGAGCACAGCAGCATCTCCCCAGTAGTTTTTTGTATTTTGTTGGTGAATGACTGCCATTTTCAGAGGCGGCTGCTTCCTGCAGTCCTGTAGGTGAGGCTTATTGCTGTGTGTAAATACTGACCAAAAACGGGGCTGTCTGTTTGTCTGTTTCCTATTATGTGCGGTGACTTTCCCTGCTGCCTCGGTACCTAATTCAGATACTGAAAATGGCAGACATTAGCTAAAAAGAAAAACAAAACAAAACCTTGTCCTGAAGAAATAAATGATACATAATAAAATCAGAAAGAAACTTGGAAGAGGTGTGTAATATATCATGGAAAATGAAGTCTCTTAGAGTAAGAAGTTGCCCCACACAGGATGTCATTACACCCCCTCCAAGCCATGAAGAGCAGCTCCCCCCACCCCCTTTTCCTACACTTGATCACCGAATACTAATACAGAACTGTATTTTCTTACCTAGTGGAAATCTGTTAAAGCTGAAAATACCCTGCAATTCTATGGGTTTTCTTTCAGTTCTCTTGAAGATAGCTTTACAAGTGACTCTTCTTTTCTAGCCAAGAAATCATCTGTATAAAACATTTGCAGCTGTTCTCCTCCCTCCCCCAGAAGAGACAAAAGTTGAGTTTTATGTCTGTTTGTCATTGATAAATTTCAATAAATCTTTTTTATACACTTGTGTTGCTTATTTGAATATATGAGCCACCCTCAATAAAGACATCCCTCCTTTCCAAATCCTGTACTACAGTCCTAGCCAGAACCACCATCTCGCCCAATCTAAGATTCCAAAAAACATGTAAGAGACCACTTTCTTTTTTTTTATTCAAGTTTTTATTGATTCAGACTTCCAAACCAATGACAGTAAAGAAAATGGATGTGCAAACCCAATAAAGTATCCATAAACAGAACTTAGTGCCATAGATCGTACTAATGCATGTATTCAAAAATTTCCCAGTCTCCACCCTCCCCCCACTTTTTAACATTCAACCATACTTCATTAGGATGCCAGATTTTTTTAAATTAAACTAGTCTAATTATTATTATTTTTTTTTAACCATAGTTAGTTTCCCTATAAGATAAGCTAGCTCCAGTCTTTGAAGTACATCAGTGAAGGTTGATGTATTATGTCTTTTCTATCAGGCAGCTACCCCACAACGGGCTACTAAAATAAGCTGGGATATCAAAATTTGTAAAGTGATGGGTGCCCTGGGTACCAGTAACCTGCAAGAGAAACAATTTGGGCTCTTAAAATATTGTTTATTTCCTTAACCAATTTTAAAACCTCATCCCAAAAATTTAAAATAAAGGGCCAATCCCACTATATATGAAGAAAAGTGCCTACCCCTCCATGTTCACACCAACAGTGGTCAGGAAACATTGGATAATTTCCTAGCGTGTAGTGGATGGACTCAGGACAGATGGGTATAGTGTACTCTTGACAGCAGTTGGAGACGGATCAGATTTCAATCTGACGTCAGCCCTAGTACATATACATATAAAATGAAACTGGGAGAGAAACAGGTGGCAGTGGCACATTCTCTCCCAGTTTCATTTTCTTCTGCTTTAAGCTGGCTTCCAGTCCTGGATTTCTATACTAAAATGATTTCTTTTAAGTTTAGGGGCAGGACTCCCATTTTGTTCACTGCTACTAGTACTTCTCAAAGGCTGGACAGGCTCTGCAGAAACACCTAATTCTCTACCCCTGTCATTCCTTCCTCTTCTCTTTCCTCGCAGTGGCATGATGGAATTTGAAGTGCCTAGTGGGGGTTTTAATATTACAATGCATTCATAGTATATTCTAGTACTGAATGAGTTTCAATTTTACTTAATCCAGTTCACAGACAGTTCATGTCGATGCTTAGCAAGCACTGCCAACTTGCCAGAGTTAGCTTGCTAGTGTAGAAACTCAGTCTCTATCTTTCTAGGGCTATCCTTCATAATGTGTGTGCAAAAGTCTGTGCACTGCTGACTGATTCCTTTTCCCACATTAAAAAAAAAACAGAAAAAGAACCAGAAAGGCTGGCAAAGTTATGCTTCACTTCAGTTTATCTGCAAATAAACTGAGTGCTGAGTCAGAAAGATACAAAAATCAGTCTTCACTGGCACTGCTTTAGTTTCCATTCCAACCCTGCTCCCATTGAACCCAGAAAGCAGTGCCACTGTCTCTGTCTTTCTGTCACAGTGCATGAGAGACCACTGACTGCAGCAGAGATTATCAGACAAAGTCCTTTGCCAATGCCTACTTTTTTTAAAGCTTCTCTTAACTCAGCTTCCAAAAAGAATTCCTGCACTGCAAAATCCAACAGAGCAAATGGAGTTTCTTTGCACATGCTCAGACCTTCCAGTGAGAGGATGTCAGCATTACTTGATTCAGATGGCAGCTATAAGCTAGATAAAAAGATGCGTGAGTGATTTGTCCTTTCTCACAGGACAAGCAGGATGGTAGTCCTCACATATGGGTGACATCATCAGGATGGAGCCCAATCACGGAAAACTTCTGTCAAAGTTTCCAGAACTTTGACTGGCCCCTACTGGGTATGCTCAGCATGGCACTAACCCTGCAGCCAGCAGGGTTCCCCCTTCAGTCTTCTTTTTTCCACACAGCAGTAGCCTCGTGGTTTAGGAGCTCTGAAGAGATTCCTGACAGGAAATTTCCTCACGGAGTTAATTAAAATTAGTTTGCCCCACAGGGGTCCCTCCTCTACCTTTTCTCAGGCCACGGTACTCCGGTAAGTTTTTCACCGTTTTTCGTTGATTACCGTCTAGTTTGGCCCTCGCGGCCTACTGGCTGTCGACCGTACCGCGGCTCGATTTTTTCTATGGCCATGGCGTCTGGTTTCGTCGGTGCCCGGACTGTACTCTCACCATGTCTATCACAGACCCTCATGGAGTCTGTTTAATGTGTTTAGGCCATGAGCATGATGACTTGCACCAAATGTGCCCTCATGACACCAAAAGGTCGCAAAGCCAGAATGGAGAAGATGGGACTCCTTTTCCGTGCTCACACCCCGACGCTGTCCATCACATTGACGTCATCGGAACCGGCACCGTTGAAGTCGCACCAGCATCGACAACCGTCCGGTGACCGCCCGCCATCGCTGTCTTCACGGCCATCGACTCCCGTTTCTCCCCCTCAAGATCAAGGGGATCGTAGAGAGAAACATCGCCATCAGCATCGTACGTCTCGGACCATCAAGGGAGCAAAATCATCGACATCGCCACCGTCCGAGCCACCATCGAAGAAGCCCCATCCAGGAATGGCACCGACCACTCCTGCGACCGGGACATCGAGGCCACCCTCACCCGATCGGGGTTTGGGAGTTGCGATTCCGCCCGTAAAGGTGGTTCCTCCGACTGTGCTTCAGCCTCCCTCTTCCGTCACGGAGCTGGGGCTGATTGCCCCAGGTCTCCGGGAAGAACTGGACTGGCTGGTCCAGGAGGCCATCGACAAGGCGATGGCAACGACTCCAGGTTCCTCCGGCACAGGCACCAAGAGTGGAACCGGTCACCGACCCGATTCCAGCAGCACTGGCACTGCTGCTCTCCCGGATGGAGGCGCTCATGACTGCCCTTCCACCGGTGATTCCCGGGTCTCCAATGGCTCCGGTGCGCTCCCGATGACAGCTTCATCGGGAGGAGAAACACCGTTCCGCATTCCTCCTTCGGGGGTATTGCCTCAGCCATCGATGCCATGTTGTCCCTCGCCACCGATTCATTCATCGGGGACGATACGCACATCGGCGCCATCGATGCCGGCACCGATACCCCCCAGGGCGTCCATGGTGCCCCCGGTGATTCCTTCGATTTTCTCGGAGCCTCAGCCGGGCCCTTCGGGTATCCAAGCCCCTTCTCGTCCTATAGGTCAGCCTGCTGATCCTTATGACACCTGGGGTGATGATACTTCCACAGACACCGATGACTTACCTTCACCTCCCTCTCCTACTGAAAGTAGAAAGCGTTTTCCTCCAGAGGGACCTCTCTTTCATTAATTTTGTGAAGGAAATGTCGGAATTGGTCCCTTTTCAGCTTCAGACGGAGCAAGATGATATGCACCAGATGATGGAGCTTCTCCAGTTCCTGGATGCCCCTAAAGTTATCACTTCTATTCCCATTCATCAAGTTCTTCGTGACCTCAAAAAGAACTGGGAAAACCCTGGATCCATTGCCCCAGTACACAGAAAAGCTGACACTACCTATCTAGTACAGTCAGCCCCTGGCTTTCAAAAATCTCAGCTCGACCACCACTCAGTTGTGGTAGAATCAGCTCAAAAGAAAGCAAAAAGGACGAAGCCTCACTCCTCTACCCCCTCCTGTCAAGGAACACAAGTTCCTGGACAATATTGGTCGATGAGTGTTCCAAGGGGCCATGCTCATCTCCAGAATTGCTTCTTACCAGCTGTACATGACCCAATACAACAGGGTCATTTTCAAGCAAATACAGGACTTCGACGAAACCCTGCCTGACTAATTCCAAGAACATCTTCAAATCCTTGTCAACAAGGGGTTTGAGGCAGGAAAGCATGAGATAAGAACAGCTTACGATATTTTCAACACCTCCACTAGAGTGTCTGCAACTGCCATTTCGGCAAGACGCTGGGCCTGGCTCAAGTCTTCTGACCTTTGCCTAGAAGTACAAGACAGGCTCTCTGACCTGCCCTGTATAGGAGATAATCTGTTTGGTGAACAGATCCAGCAAGTAGTGGCTGAATTAAAGGACCATCATGAGACCCTCAAACAGCTCTTATCGATACCTTCTGACTTCCCTTCTAGACAGCCCTTCAAGAAGGACTCTAAGAAGTCATTCTTCCGCCCAAGGAAGTACTATCCTCCACCAACAAGGTCCCGAGTTACGAGGCCTTATCAAAAATCTCAGCCTCGCCAGCCCCGGAAGCAAAAGCCACAAGCCGCTCCCCAGCTGGGGCCTGCTTCAGATTTTTGACTTTCCCTTGGAGAGCAGCAGCCTGATTCCTCTGCCAGGCATACCAGTGGGAGGTCGATTGTGCCACTTTCATGGCATTTGGCAATCAATCACTACCGACCAATGGGTGCTAACTATTATTGCTCAGGGTTACCACCTGAACTTTCTTACTCTTCCACCGGAATCACCACCTCTACAAGTGTGGAGAGTAACCGACCACTCTGTCCTTCTGGAGCAGGAGGTTTCCCTTCTTCTTCAGTTAAGGGCAATAGAACCAGTTCCTCTTTCACAAAAAGGCCTAGGGTTCTATTCCTGGTACTTTTTGATCCCCAAAAAATCTGGGGGGCTTCGTCCAATTCTGGACCTACGTGCCCTCAACAAGTACCTTCACCGGGAAAAGTTCAAGATGGTAACCTTCGGCTCGCTTCTACCTCTTCTACAAAGAGGAGACTGGTTCTGCTCTCTGGACCTCCAGGACGCATACACCCATATTGCGATAGCTCCAGTTCATCGCAAGTACCTCAGGTTTTATTAGGCCCAAGGCACTATCAATACCGGGTGCTTCCATTCGGCCTAGCATCGGCACCACGAGTCTTTACCAAATGTCTCGTAGTTGTCGCAGCCTTTCTCAGGAAAGAAGGTGTTCATGTCTACCCCTATCTAGACGACTGGTTAATCAGGGCCCCAACCCAGCAAGCTGCTAGATCGTCCCTGGATTTGACCCTACACACTCTAATTTCTCTAGGATTTCTCGTCAATTACGAGAAATCTTATTTAGTCCCATCTCAAACCTTGTCGTTCATTGGAGCAGAGTTGGACACCTTACAGGCAAAAGCCTTTCTACCTCAACAACAAGTGCAAACCTTCATGGCCCTAGCTCATCAGTTGCAGTCTCAGTATACAGCAACAGCTCGGCAGTTCCTTGTCCTTCTCGGACACATGGCGTCCTCAGTCCATCTCACACCAATGGCCCGCCTGGCCATGAGAGTCATGCATTGGACTCTGAGATCACAATGGATTCAAGCGACTCAGCCTCTGTCAACCATTGTCCACATCACTGACGCACTCCGTCTGTCTCTCGCCTGGTGGAAAGATCAGAACAATCTCCTCCAGGGACTGCCTTTTCACCTACCAGATCCTCAACTCATTCTCACCACCGACGCTTCCAACCTCGGATGGGGAGCTCATGTGAACGATCTACAGTCACAAGGATTTTGGTCTCCAGAGGAAGCCAAACACCAGATAAATTTCCTGGAGCTTCGAGCAATGCGATATGCTCTCAGAGCTTTTCAGGATTGCCTATCAAATCACGTCATCCTGATTCAGACGGACAATCAGGTGGCCATGTGGTACATCAACAAGCAGGGAGGCACAGGCTCCTTCCTTCTGTGTCAGGAAGCTGCGCAGATTTGGGCGGAAGCGCTCTCCCACTCGATGTACCTCAGAGCCACCTATTTGCCAGGACAATGTCTTGGCAGACAAACTGAGTCGTGTCTTCCAACCACAGGAGTGGTCTCTCGATCCCTCTGTAGCGACCTCTCTCTTTCAGCAATGGGGTCATCCCCAAATAGACCTCTTTGCGTCCCCTCAGAACCACAAAGTGGACAACTACTGCTCCCTCATTCGGAGCGAGTGCTCTCAGCCCAGAGATGCATTCTCCCTCTCGTGGGCAACGGGTCTGCTTTATGCATTCCCTCCACTTCCTCATCTCTCGAAGACTCTCGTGAAGCTCCGTCAGGACAAGGGAACCATGATCCTGATAGTACCTCACTGGCCACGCCAAGTGTGGTTTCTCATACTCCAGGATCTCTCCATCCGCAGGCACATTCCCTTGGGAACGCACCCGCTTCTGATCACTCAGAACGACGGATGTCTACGCCATCCCAATCTTCAGGCCTTGTCCCTGACGGCATGGATGTTGAAAGGTTAATCCTTCAACCACTTAACCTTTCAGATTCGGTTTTTCGTGTCCTAATTGCTTCACGGAAGCCTTCCACAAGAAAGTCTTATTCCTATAAATGGAAAAGGTATTCATCATGGTGTTCTTCGCAATCCCTTGATCCCTTTTCCTGTCCAATCCCAAGGTTTTTGGACTATCTCTGGCACTTATCGGAATCAGGTCTAAAGACCTCTTCCATAAGAATGCATGTCAGTGCGGTAGCCACCTTCCATAAAGGTGTCGGGGATGTCCCTATATCGGTACAACCCCTCGTAACACGTTTTCTTAAAGGCTTGCTCCATATCAAGCCACCTTTATGTCCTCCGGCCCCTTCTTGGGACCTTAATCTGGTTCTCGGTAAGCTCATGAAACCACCATTCGAACCTCTTCACTCCTGTGACCTAAAATATCTCACATGGAAAGTGATTTTCCTTTTGACTATCACTTCAGCTCGCAGGGTTAGTGAGTCACAGGCCCTAGTTACCTATCCGCCTTACACTAACCTCCTGCAGGACTGGGCGGTACTCCGCACTCACCCTAAGTTTTTGCCTAAGGTAGTTTCGGAGTTTCACATTAATCAATCCATCATACTACCTATCTTCTTTCCCAGGCCCCACTCCAACCCAGGGGAACAGGCTCTGCATACCCTCGACTGTAAACAGGCTCTAGCGTTCTACCTAGACCGTACAGTTGCCCACAGGAAGAGCACTCAGTTATTCGTCTCTTTCCATCCCAAGAAATTAGGGCAACCTGTGTGTAAGCAGACTCTCTCCTCCTGGTTGGCGGACTGCATATCTTTTTGCTATCAGCAAGCAGGCATTCATTTCCAAGACCGTGTTAAAGCACACTCTGTGAGGGCCATGGCGACTTCAGTAGCACACCTGCGATCGCTGCCACCTGGAGCTCTCTCCACACTTTCGCAGCCCACTTTTGCTTGGACAAAGCCGGAAGACAGGATTCCATCTTCGGCCAATCTGTCCTGTGTAACCTATTTCCAACGTGACGTACCAACACCCTTCCGCCTGCCCGGTGGGGTTCAGGATGCCCTCTACCAAATTCCACCCCAGTTGTTGTGCCTGTTGCACACCGATGGGTACATTTGGTGCATGTTCGGACATCCTCAGCTCGGTACTCACCCATATGTGAGGACTACCATCCTGCTTGTCCTGTGAGAAAGCAAATGTTGCTTACCTGTAACAGGTGTTCTCACAGGACAGCAGGATGTTAGTCCTCACGAAACCCGCCCGCCGCCCCGCAGTGTTGGGTTCGTAACGTTTTCTTGTTTTATTTTTTCGGCACTGCCTGTAGCTATCAAGACTGAAGGGGGACCCCTGCTGGCTGCAGGGTTAGTGCCATGCTGGGCATGCCCAGTAGGGGCCAGTCAAAGTTCTGGAAACTTTGACAGATGTTTTCCGTGATTGGGCTCCATCCTGATGATGTCACCCATATGTGAGGACTAACATCCTGCTGTCCTGTGAGAACACCTGTTACAGGTAAGCAACATTTGCTTTATCTGGTCTCCTTGCTGACTATGCTATGAAGAGGCTATCACACAGGCAAGTGTTGCTTGCTATAGTTATCAGTTAGTCCCTGCCTGCACCTGCTGTTTGCTAAGTACAGCAATACACTTGAATGGGAAACAAACAAATAAGATGAAAATTGTTTAAATTTGTGGGCACCCTCCATTTGTTTCAGGGGTCCACAAATGAAACAAAAATGGACTGATTCAATGCATTTTACCCATTTGTATCAAACAAATGCATATTCCTACTGCTAAAGTAAAATCACCAACGCCAGAAGTCCTAATGATGGTGCACTATTATTATCCTTCCGAGGGAATTCTGTATCAAAAACTTCAAACCTTTGTATTTTTTAGTTAAAACTTTGTTTTGAGTTTAAATTACTACTCAGTTATATTGTAGTTATTTAAATATAATTTTGATAAATATTGTATGCAAAATGTTAACGTTTTGTGCACAGAATTCCCCCAGGAGTCATCATGTACATTTCTGTGCAAAGGAAAAGGCTGAGAGGCTTTATTGTCTTGAAAACATTTTATTTTAATACTGTTTGTGAACTCCCACAATACTAACCACCATACACTGGAAGTTGAAATGAGCATCACCATAATGTAAGAGACTATAATGTTGCACTGTGCTGCAGAGTGTTTTTTCTTTGAAGGACTTTAACATGAAAAAGTTTGAAACCTATATAGGAAAAAGCCTTGTGTTTTCTGCAGTTTTTTTAATGGCTTTTTCCTGGGGGGCTTACAGTGTGTAGTTGAGGGGTAGCTCAAATATTCTGTGGGCTTTTGGCAGTGGAAAAGTCAGCTTCAGCTTTATAATCCCAGACACTGAAATTTTTGCAGCGAAAGTCCAGGCAAAGGAGTTACCACTCAGTGATCACTTATTTATCCACCTCCAGTTTAAAAGTAGCTGTTATTGCATAGTGATAATGGCAGAGGGAATAGAACCCATGTTCTTTCTGCTCATTTAGAGCATCAGGACAGGGGCCAGCCCAGAGGCTCAGTGTAGAGCTTCCTGGCTTCAATTCCCAGCATAGGTCTTCTGCTCCCTGGGTTGGCTAGGGCTAGGAATGCCACAGACCGTGCCTTACAACCCTTGGATTTTAGGGTCCATGACCACAGGATTCCAGGAGGGTCCCTGTTGCAAGGTCCCCACCATAAACTTGCTGCAGTGACTGAAGTCATTTAGGAAGAGAGAGGAAATCCCCACATAATTGCAAATGAAGGCTTTTAGTGTCAGATCCCAGCCCTGCCGCAGACCAAACTGAAAGACCAAAGGAGGAGAAAGAGCCAGGCCAAATAAAACACAAGACATGGCAGAGAATTACCAGCAGTCTCCATGCAGCCATCGATCTCAGCACTGCTGCAGCCTTTTCGGCAGGGGGTTAAATTGCATTTAGGGAAAACGCTGCCAGAAAGGATATTTTTATTGTAACTATAACCATTTTTTCATAAAATCTCCCCAAAAGATCATTTTAGGTCCATGCAGATGATGTGAACTGGAAGTGACTGTCAGTCATATTCCTTGAAGGGGAAGCTTCAGGTCTACCGGGCAGTAGGGGCCCATTGTTCCAAGCTCTGTGCTTTGTAAAAGCAACCAACTCCTGATAAATAAGTCACAATAATAGTAGGAGCTAAAGCTACAATGAAACCCTCAAACACATTTTTTAACCCCTGTAGTTTGCTATTAATTATTATGGCTGTTTAAGTGCACTCAGAATGCAGTGTGCTATCCCAAACTGCTCCCAGAAGATTAAAATAAAGGGTCCATGAAATATTGGTAACACCCCAGACTTCATTTCAAACACCTCTGCGCTCTGCTTGTTTCATCCTTGGAACAACTCTGCCACCTGGTGGCCAGCACCTGCAACACTAGAAACATTCCTGCAAGAGCTTCCTTCCCTCACCAGGCTAGTGAACTGTGGAGTAAGGGGCCGAAGTACTAAACAATGCTGACACTAGGCATTGTGTTTGTGCTGAAAAATCCCATTTTTGTGTGGATTTTTAGCACTACTCCCAACCCCAGTAAGTAATAGGGTGTCTAGTGTTGAAAATACATGTGGTAAAGTAGAGTTAAAATGCTAGGATTAACATGTCTACATGCAAATTGTAGGGTAATGAGCTTATTAAGTATTCTGAAAATCGGTTAATCAAAATAAATATTACCATTACCCTGCAATGTACGGAGGCATGCTAAAGGACAAATAGCTTTGCACAGATTTGACACCTGGTTCAAAAATCATGTTAAACTTCCCACCGTACATCTCTGAAATACTGAGTACCTGAATGTAATCCACTTTGAAATGCCAACAAGCAGAATATAAATTATACGAAAATTTGATTCCACTAACCCTGACCTTTAAAAAAAAAAAAAAAAAGCCCTGGACTCCACTGTGCAAAGCTGCCCAGGCTTTCTCCCAACTCCCTGCAGATGATTATCTAGAATGAAAGAAAGCTGGAGATGTGACTATCCCTTCCCCCTTCCAAAATTCGGCTAAATAATTGGGAAAATGGGGAAAACAAATGCTGTAAAAACAGAGAAAGTCTCACAGTCCCGACTTCAGCATGGCCAGAAGTAATAGGAAGAATTTTGTGCAACCTCTGTTGCAAGCAGCGAAGGCAATGACTGCATCTAATAACATAGTCTGGGTAAAACAAATAAGCATGGGTGCAGCTTGCTTATTGCGGCGGCTACTACCCCAAACTAATCAAGCTAGATATTTCACTTGGATGCAGCTCCATCACTGCTCTCTACATTAAAGGTGGGGATGGAAGGGAAATAGAACCAAGAGCTAAGAGAAACAGATAAGTATGAGAGAAAATATGTGTGAAGCTTGCTGGGCAGACTAGATGGGCCATTTGGTCTTCTTCTGCCGTCATTTCTATGTTTCTATAGAAGAGAGGGAGAGCCCAAGCTCGTTCTGCAACAAACTAATGTATTAGCCAAAATGAACCGATCAGCCCCTACTAAGTGCTTGGTAACAGCCAAATGCATGATCCTCCTTGATATCCTATACAGCTGTGAGCAACAGCAGCAAGGTACTTTTATTACATTTGGATATCACATGTTAGCTTATAAATCTATTTCTGTCCATAAAGAGATTCCAGACCTTTCGTTGTGAGATCTGGCTGTGTCCACCAGAAAGCTGCCAAGATATTTCACTGTCTTGGGGCTGACGTGGCAAACTCGTACTCTGAATTATCAATGAAAATAGTCCAGGGTAGTTTTAAGGTATTTGGAATTCTCTTGGGATATATTTTTTAGAACATAAGAGCATGCCATGCTGGGTCAGACCAAGAGTCCATCAAGCCCAGCATCCTGTTTCCAACAGAGGCCAATCCAGGCCATAAGAACCTGGAAAGTACCCAAAAACAAAGTCTATTCCATGTTACCGCTGCTAGTAATAGCAGTGGCTATTTTCTAAGTCAACTTCATTAATAACAGATAATGGACTTCTCCTCCAAGAACTTATCCAAACCTTTGTTAAACACAGCTATACTAACTGCACTAACCACGTCCTCTGGCAACAAATTCCAGAGCTTAATTGTGCGTTGAGTGAAAAAGAACTTTCTCCGATTAGTTTTAAATGTGCCACATGCTAACTTCATGGAGTGCCCCCTGGTCTTTCTATTATCCGAAAAAGTAAATAACTGATTCACATTAACCCGTTCTAGACCTCTCATGATTTTAAACATCTCTATCATATCCCCCCTCAGCCATCTCTTATCCAAGCTGAAAAGTCCTAACCTCTTTAGTCTTTCCTCATAGGAGAGCTGTTCCATTCCCTTTATCATTTTGGTCGCCCTTCTCTGTACCTTCATCGCAACTTGAGATGTGGCGACCAGAATTGTACTCAGTATTCAAGGTGCAGTCTCACCATAAGAACATAAGAAAATGCCATACTGGGTCAGACCAAGGGTCCATCAAGCCCAGCATCCTGTTTCCAACAGTGGCCAATCCAGGCCATAAGAACCTGGCAAGTACCCAAAAACTAAGTCTATTCCATGTAACCATTGCTAATGGCAGTGGCTATTCTCTAAGTGAACTTAATAGCAGGTAATGGACTTCTCCTCCAAGAACTTATCCAATCCTTTTTTAAACACAGCTATACTAACTGCACGAACCACATTCTCTGGCAACAAATTCCAGAGTTTAATTGTGCGTTGAGTAAAAAAGAACTTTCTCCGATTAGTTTTAAATGTGCCCCATGCTAACTTCATGGAGTGTCCCCTAGTCCTTCTACTATCCGAAAGAGTAAATAACCGATTCACATCTACCCGTTCTAGACCTCTCATGATTTTAAACACCTCTATCATATCCCCCCTCAATCGTCTCTTCTCCAAGCTGAAAAGTCCTAACCTCTTTAGTCTTTCCTCATAGGGGAGTTGTTCCATTCCCCTTATCATTTTGGTAGCCCTTCTCTGTACCTTCTCCATCGCAATTATATCTTTTTTGAGATGCGGCGACCAGAATTGTACACAGTATTCAAGGTGCGGTCTCACCATGGAGCGATACAGAGGCATTATGACATTTTCCGTTTTATTCATCATTCCTTTTCTAATAATTCCCAACATTCTGTTTGCTTTTTTGACTGCCGCAGCACACTGAACTGACGATTTCAATGTGTTATCCACTATGATACCTAGATCTCTTTTTTGGGTTGTAGCACCTAATATGGAACCTAACATTGTGTAATTATAGCATGGGTTATTTTTCCCTATATGCATCACCTTGCACTTATCCACATTAAATTTCATCTGCCATTTGGATGCCCAATTTTCCAGTCTCACAAGGTCTTCCTGCAATTTATCACACTCTGCTTGTGATTTAACTACTCTGAACAATTTTTGTATCATCTGCAAATTTGATTACCTCACTCGTCATATTTTTTTCCACATCATTTATAAATATATTGAAAAGTAAGGGTCCCAATACACTGAGAAAATAGTCCATTTAATCCTACTCTCTGTTTCCTTTCTTTTAGCCAGTTTGTAATCCACAAAAGGACATTGCCACCTATCCCATGACTTTTTACTTTTCCTAGAAGCCTTTCATGAGGAACTTTGTCAAACTCCTTCTGAAAATCCAAATATATTATATCTACCGGTTCACCTTTATCCACATGTTTATTAACTCCTTCAAAAAAGAGAAGCAGATTTGTGAGGCAAGACTTGCCTTGGGTAAAGCCATGCTGACTTTGTTCCATTAAACCATGTCTTTCTATATATTCTGTGATTTTGATATTTAGAACATGTTCCACTATTTCTCCTGGCACTGAAGTCAGGCTAACCGGTCTGTAGTTTCCCGGATCGCCCCTGGAGCCCTTTTTAAATATTGGGGTTACATTAGCTATCCTCCAGTCTTCAGGTACAATGGATGATTTTAATGACAGGTTACAAATTTTTACTAACAGATCTGAAATTTCATTTTTTAGTTTCTTCAGAACCCTGGGGTGTATACCATCCGGTCCAGGTGATTTACTACTCTTCAGTTTGTCAATCAGGCCTACCACATCTTCTCGGTTCACCTTGATTTGGTTCAGTCCATCTGAATCATTATCCATGAAAACCTTCTCCATTACGGGTACCTCCCCAACATCCTCTTCAGTAAACACTGAAGCAAAGAAATCATTTAATCTTTCCGCGATGGCCTTATCTTCTCTAAGTGCCCCTTTAACCCCTCGATCATCTAACGGTCCAACTGACTCCCTCACAGGCTTTCTGCTTTAGATACATTTAAAAAAGTTTTTACTGTGAGTTTTTGCCTCTATGGCCAACTTCTTTTCAAATTCTCTCTTTGCCTGTCTTATCAATGTCTTACATTTAACTTGCCGTTTATGCTTTATCCTATTTTCTTCTGTTGGATCCTTCTTCCAATTTTTGAATGAAGATCTTTTGGCTAAAATAGCCTCTTTCACCTCCCCTTTTAACAATGCCGGTAATCGTTTTATTTATTTATTTTATTTATTTAAAGTCTTTTTTATACCGGTATTCGTAGGTACATCATATCGGTTTACAAACAACTTAATGCAGTACAAGAAACAAGGTGTATAATAACTTGGAAGTAGGGGAGAGGAGACGATTGAGAGGGCAAGGAGTAGATATAAGGAGGAAAAAAATGGAAAACACCGGGTGAAAGTAATACAATGGTATCACAGGGCGAAATAATACAATGGTAACGCAGGATGAAATAAAACTATGGTATCACAGGGCGAATATAATACAGTATGTACAGTAAGAACAGGGAACGGGTACCATAATGCAGAGTTAGGGGAGTGCAGGGTGCTGTAACTTGATTTACTTAAGATAGGGAAGGGGGGTGAGGCATTTTAAGGGGGAGAGGAGAGAGGGCAGGGACCAGGGACGGAGGGAGGGGGCGCGGATGAATGAATCTAAAAGGGAGGGGAAGGGCAGAGGACAGGGAAGAGGGTGGCGGCGGGGGGTCACTATTCAGGATATGTTTGCTTAAATAGCCAAGTCTTTAGTTTTTTCTTGAATTTGTGGGTGCAAGATTCCAGGCAGAGCTCGGGAGGCATGGAGTTCGAGGGTAGGTCCTGCAATTGTAAGAGTTCGTTCTTTGGTGGAAATGAGGTGAGTGGGCTTGGGGGAGGGTGTGTGTAGAGTGCACATCTGGACTGTGCTTCTAGGATGGTATTTTTTAACAATGACCACGCCTCTTGCACACTTTTTACCTTTGTAGCTGCTCCTTTCAGTTTTTTTTTTCTATTTGTTTCATTTTATCAAAGTTTCCCTTTTGAAAGTGTATATAAACCTGAAGTAGTGCGTCTAGTGTGAACTTGCATATTTCAAATTAATAAAACAGAAAACATAACAATCAAGTCTCTCACTTACAAAAAGTGCATCTGGCATCCTTTCAGCCCTTATTTCCATCTCCTAAAATTAAAAAAACAAAACAAAACCCGAGGCAACTGTAGCAAGACTTGTGCTTCTGTGTGCCCCATAACATTACCAAAATTAACCTGCTTTCAATGGTGCATGGATGTTAGGAATAGTCTCACTATTAATGCACAATTATTCTGGCTTTATTCTGCATTAATTAATTAATTTATTTATTTATCGAGTTTTTTATGCCATCATTCGGTTTCGCCATCACAACGGTTTACAAAGTTTCGATGTGTACAAAAATTCATATGCTTGTTGATAAAGTTATCTTAGTCGTTAAAACATAGTTTGGTTGTTAAATTGTACAGGTTAAATTACTTGCTTTGGATTGGTTAGCATGTTTATGTGGGCCGGTAGGGAGGGAAATTGTAGCGTAGAGTCATAGGGAGTTTTGGTAGGCTTTGGTGAACATCCAAGTTTTTAGTTCTTTTTTGAGGGTTTTTAAATTTTGTTGTGTTCTCAGTTCGGTTGGGAGGGAGTTCCATAGTTTGGGCTTCCTAGGAATGTGGCTCTGTTTCAAGTTGAGGTAAGTTTGTGACGAGGAGGTGGAATTTTTAATAGACCTTTGTTAGCTGAACAGAGATTCCGGTTTTATTAGCTGAACGGTTTTGTTAGCTGAATGGTTTTGTTAGCTGAACGGAGATTTCGGTTTTATTCTGCATTAAGTAACCTGCGGGTGATACTTCTATGTGCCCCGTAGCATTACCAAAGTGAACCTGCTTTCAGTGGTGCACTACAGTTAGGAATAGTCTCACTATTAATGCACAATTATTCTGGCTTTATTCTGCATTAAGTAACCTGCGGGTGATGCTTCTATGTGCCCCGTAGCATTACCAAAGTGAACTTGCTTTCAATGGTGCACTACAGTTAGGAATAGTCTCGCTATTAATGCACAATTATTCTGGCTTTATTCTGCATTAAGTAACCTGCGGGTGATGCTTCTATGTGCCCCGTAGCATTACCAAAGTGAACTTGCTTTCAATGGTGCACTACAGTTAGGAATAGTCTCGCTATTAATGCACAATTATTCTGGCTTTATTCTGCATTAAGTGACCTGCGAGTAATGTAGGAAGCAATATTACATTGAAAACGAGAATGCTTTCTGGTGATTGTTTGTGTGATTTCACATATTTCTGACTCATTTGTTGAGATCCTTTCAGCCCTGACATTTTTTGCTGTCTTTTCAGCCTGTTCTAGTTTTGGAAGGAGTAGTACCTACTGCTTTAAATAATGTTCTGTAAGACCTCTATTAAAGAAAACAAATTCTCTACAAATCCTGCAAACTATAGGCCAAGTTCCTCTTTATCTTTCACATCTAAGCTTTTAGAGATAGTGGCCCTCAAGCAGTTGTCCGAGTTTGTAAAAGAACATCACATTCTGAATTCCTAAATACTGAGAGTCTCACGGTCTCCTTACATGATAATTTAAGAAGAGATCTAGATTGTGGCCACAGCTACATGCCAGTGATGCTGGACCGCATTTGAGCCTATAGATCATGATATTCTGTCTAAAAGAATGTGGCATCTCAGGTCAGGTATTATCCTGGCTCATGTTGTTCCAAACTATCGTCACAAATAAGAATAGGAAGCAAGAGCTTGGCCTGGTTCGTTGACCCTACTGCTGTAGCTCAAGGCTCTTCACTTTCATTTAACATTTATCTTATGCCCATTTGCAAAATCCTAGAAAATCTGTGTGAAAGCTATCGAATGTTTGTGGACAATATTCATTTTTTCATCAAAATACTTCCTACATGGTCTGACACAGTTGGCTTAATTGGAATTTGTCTGTCAGCCATCGAACAATGGCATCATCATAAACTGGTATTGACCATTTCAAAAACCGAATTTGATCATCCAATGTTCAAATAATGATTCCATCCCTTGTTCAATAATGCTGGATGATCATAAAGTTTCCATTCTGACACATGCAAGAGCCTTGGAGAATGGCTAGACAATAGATTCTTTCCATCATCACATTAAAATGGTCATAAAAAATGGCTTTTTCAAGCTGCAGGTGCTCTGTGGCTTAAAAGCTTTATTGGAAACTGAAAATGTCAAACTACTGGTACAGGCCTCTGTTACCTCCCCTAGATGCCTGTAATGCTGTTTACCTAGTGCTGCCAGCTTCTTCATTGAAAGCTTTCCAGCTACTTCTGTATTCTGCAGCTTGTCTGATTAGTGGCAAGAGACGCACTGACCACATCACTCCAATGCTTACTTGTGAGGTCAGTTCAAAGTATTATTCATAACATACAAACTCCTCAGCACTAGTTCCTTTTCATGGACATTAGATCCTGAAAAAGAGGAATCCTTGAGATACCTTCAGTGAAAGCAGCGTGACTGTCTGCGAGGAGAGACTGTGACTTCTCTGTGGCTGCGCCCTCTATTTGGACTGCAATAGCTGAAGCTTAAAGATGGATGGAATGAAGGAAAGCTTTTAAAACATTCCTGAAATCATTTTTGCTGGGACTAGCTTTTGCTTGATCTGGTTGTGCTTAGCATTTTTTGAGACTGTAGCATATTTGATGACAATTCTGGCATTGGTTGACCTTACTTCAAACTGGGAATTGTCTTATTTCTGTAATTCTTGTTTTAGTTTGAAGTTGTGTAATCATTATGTATGTTATGTACATTGCTTAGGGCCCCGGCGTAAGTGATTAACAAATTTTAATAAATACAAATACCCCATTTTTTCCGATGGATTTGCTCTTTTAATGGCATGCAAATGGTTCATGGAAAGAAACATATGCTTTTTTTTCATTTAGTGTGTGTTCTTGTTTTGTTTGTTTTGAAGTCATAGGCCACTTGTATGCTATTGTATCCTGAGGTAGCACAGGTTTCTTGCATGAGCTTTGTTATATCAATCCCTACATCACTAGTAGCTCCCCTTTTATTTCTGCTGTTTATTTAAGTTTCCAAACTCTGTATTACTAACTGGAAACTCATGGTGGGAGAAAGCAAAACAAAGAGAGGAAGTTGCTCTTCAGGTTTATTGGGAAAAGCTTTTAACAATTAACATTTCTTTTGCAAATGAATGAGCAGATTAAAACCCCATCCAGATGAGTCTGCTCCATCCTGGGGCTGTGCAAGCAGAGCTGTCCTCTGCTTAGCAAATGAGAGCACACAGCTCACTCTAGGTCAGCCAGTCCTGATTTTCCCCCACTGCATGCATGGCGCTCTACTTCTGATTTCCTATTGAGTTACTTAAGAAAATCCAAACTACAAATCCATGCATGCAATGGGGCAAAACCAGGACTGGATCAACTTCTTTGGTTGTTCTCGAGTGAGGTGGCAATGCTAGCACAGTATCACAACGCCTGATCCTTTCCTCCCCACATACTTCAATACACCATAGGATACAATCTGTCTCACATTCATAACCTCTAATACATATATACACCTCTCCCATGGGGTCAGTGTCTGTGTCACACATATACTGTAATCTCTGATAGATATTGGGGAGACATAGAGGCCTATACTGTCTCACACACAACCCTTCATCCCCACAATATTATACCTTCACCAATTTTTCCTCACCGCTGCCAGCATTCACAATTACCTTCCCCTCCTATTCCTCAAACTAAGACTTGCATCACTTCCCATCTGGTTCCCAGCAGTCCTCTATGTTTACCTTCCTTGACCCCCACCACCCTCTCTGGCTCTCCTCACCTTTTTTCCTCATTCCTGGCTCTTACAAATTCCCTCTCTCATACCCACCCACGCAGCAGTGTTTCTTGAAGGTTCTCCAGGCTTGTGCAACAGTAAGCACTGGGCAGTGGGAGCAGCACTTCCTAGAAGTCACAAGTCCATGGAATATCTTGCCCTACAACACTGCTTGCTTTCTGGGAAATGTAGTTTAACTACAGCAAAGTATCTCATCTCATCAGCACAGCAATTTGGTGCTTTTGGGGGCTTATTAGTACAGTTTTAAACTTACTTTCCAAATGTAATTATGTTTACAATCGAGTGAAGGAAGAAGATGGAAAAATCTTTGCTACCCTGGTGATTGAGTACGATGCAGAGGGCCTGAGCTTGATTCCTAGCTCAGAACCTATCCTCCCTGGCTGGCCGGTGTTGCGGATGCTGCAGAAGCAGAATTCAGCTCCAGGAGGGAGAGTCTGAGCCATTACACAATAGCAACATCTAGTGGCCAGATTTAGGTTGAAGATTGCAGGGTTTCAGGAGGAGTCCTGGTGCATGGTCCGCAGCCAAGGACTCTCACATCTTGGTCTAAGTGAGGTGAGAAGAGATAAAATAGGGGAAAATATCCCCAGCTTGCTGCAAATAAAGGCTCATGGCTCCATAGCCCAATTGAGGCTAGTTCTGTTTCAGCTGGAAGCCCAAAAGAGCAGAAGCACTTGGCAGGCATAAAACTCCTCTGGCAAAACATTGAGCAGGTCTGCTGCAGAGCAACTTCTGTGCCGGCTGAAGGTCTCTCTGCGCTGGACTGAGCCTTGCTGTAAGGATCGCTGCAGCCAAAGCTCACAGCCTAATCCCAGACTGCATGAAACAGCTGAAAGGTTTCTGCTGTTTATGTAGACTCCTGCAGTACAGAGCAGCTGTCACAGACCTTCCTGAATGAGCACGACTCTCCCTAGGGTCACTCCGTAGAAGTAAAAGGTTTACTAACCATGCCTGCATTACCTCTTACTTGTCAAACACAAAGGTTTAGGCAGATCAGTTGTTTACATATTTATACCTTGCATAGAAGGAAGTTGTTTAGTGCAAGCCAGGATCCAGCCTTTCCAACTTTACAGAAGAGTGAACACACTACTTCCAGGACTATGTCTGCAGCACAGTGAAAGATATGAAGACATGGGCATGGTGAGGAATCTCACCACCATACCTAACGTTCTGTCCTTTCAAGACAAGAGGGAGAGATAGCAGAGTCCCTGAGCTCCTAACCGAGGCAGATGTGCTGCCCAGCAGTTTCTAAGACCTGTCACTGGCAGTAGTCTTTGCATCTCTGTGTAACTGTCACTGTCAATGTCAGGGCGCTTCTGTGCTGTTTTTCAACCAACACATTTAACAAACAGTCTAAATGTCTTTAAATTTACCTCTGAGGAAGTAAAAAGAAATCAGAGGCTGGTACAGTCATAATAAAAAGCTCCTAATTTCCAAAATAGGAAAGAGAATCAGAAATAAGATCCACAGAAAGAAACACTGGACAAAATGAGTCAAACTGTCCTAGTGCCCCTCTAGCCATATTAAAATCCAGTCTTAAAACAACCTTTAAATGCAAACCCTGTCTCTACAATAATGCATTTCCTATAGCCTCGTGTTTGTAAGCTGCAAGGTGCAGGGACATCTGTACATCTGTCTAGTAGCACTGTAGAAAGGATAAATAGTGCACTAGAAGTAGCACAGTTACTTTAAGGCTCTACGTTGCAGCATGGATAACAGTTGCACACCCCATTCCGCTGATGGGTCTATCCTGGAAGCTCCTGTTCACTTTCACTAGAAGGTTTCCTTTCCGTCAGGTCTGCACCTAAATCATTGGGCTCTGTCCTGCTGCTTCTAGCCAAGTTTCAAGTTACAGTGAAGTCCTCACACACTTATGTATTCCTATAGCACCGGATGGGATGGTGA
Organism: Rhinatrema bivittatum; assembly: GCF_901001135.1. Taxonomy (NCBI): domain Eukaryota; kingdom Metazoa; phylum Chordata; class Amphibia; order Gymnophiona; family Rhinatrematidae; genus Rhinatrema; species Rhinatrema bivittatum. The sequence continues at coordinate 81,301,357 of NC_042627.1, read as the reverse complement.
GGACATGGCTCGTTATAGTGTAGCACACACATGTGGCTATTCCAGTATCATTAGGTATGACAGAACGGGCATGATTTCCCTTACACCGTTATCACAGATTCAGGTACTCCTGTACAGCTGCATGACACGGCAACATATATTCCAGTTACCCGAGTCTGTGCTACAGTCTATTCCTGTAGGACTGTGTTTGACAGCAAGGATATGGTTCTAGTTACACTGTAGTACACACATAGGTAGTGTAATGCCAGGTATAACAGCAAGGATAGGGTTCCAGTTTTACTGAGCACGCACACACACACACCAGTATTCCTGCAGCACTGGGTGTGACAGAAAGGACATGGTTCCAGTTATATTGTAGCACATGGACTGATATTCCTATAGGACCGGGTGTAGCAATGACGTCATGGTTCTAGTTATACTGTAGTACACAAATTGGTATTCCTGTAGCACCAGATGTGATGGCGAGGACATGATTTCATTTACACTGTAGCACACAATGAGCTATTACTGCCTGTAGCATTGGATGAAACAGTGAGGATATGGTTCCAGTTACACTTGAGCACCAGCACGGGGTGTGACTAAGAATATGGTTCCAGTGACACTGTAGCGCTGGCTGAGGCAGGCAAGGACACAGTTGTAGTTAAACTGTAGCACAAGGCCGGGTACTTCTGAAGGGCTGTGTGTACTTCCGCTTCAGTATTGGGGCCCTCTTGATAAATCATGATTGCTCTGTCCAAGGCAGTGTCAGTAATGAGCAACTGGAAAGGGTCAGGCGTTATAGACAGGAAGAAGCAATTGGACAGAATTGGGGATTATGGACACAGGTCCCTCCTGTTTACTTGGGCTTTGAGATGTTGTGTAGATTTTTCAGCTCCAGCTCCAACTGCCGGATTCTAATCGCTTTCTGGTTTAGCTCATCTTTCAACCTCCGAATCTCATCTTGTTGCCGGAAGAACATTCGCAGAAGCTAAAAGATAAAAAGAAAAAGAAAGGACTCTAAAGCTATGAAGCTTGGTACCAGGTGAGTCACAATCCCCACATAAACCATGTAATTAACCAAGTGTGAGCCTTTGTGCTGAGGTTACCTACAAGTGCGCTGCTCTGACAATACATAAGCATTGCCATACTGGATCAGACAGAGCCTGTCAAGTCCACTTCCCTGTTTCCAGCAGTGACCACTATTTCATAAGTACCTATCAAGATCCTAAACAGTAGCTAGAAGCCAAAGGGAAGCAAAAGGACCACTCTGCTGCCACCCTAGAGAAATACAAGATGAGTGGATTTCTACTACAGGGCCTTAGGCCTCTACCCTGAAGCAGCACCCAAGCCCTGCAATACAGCTGAGCCAGGCATAGTCTGCTCAACACTGCACTTCTTACCGCTCCTGGGCCCAGATACCACCGTGACAGGGAATTTGCCCATCACTAATATAATCCCCAGTAATTTTCCATCTTTAGGCATTGGGTGTGGGTTTTGTCAAAACACCACTTTTTGGGATAAAAGCTTCTTAGAGTATATAATCCCTTGGAGCATGCTCAGTCTTAAGGGGGCTAGGCAGTGGCGTAGCCACGGGTGGGCCTGGGTGGGCAGGTGCCCACCCAACTTAGACCCAGGCCCACCCAACTGGCACCGGAACTGCAAGGCTGTCGCGGGATCCCATCCCCGCGACAGCGAACAAGAGAACCCACGCCTCGCACGCCATCACGGCACACGTGGGGAAGCGCTGCTGCAGCCGTATGGCCAACCGAACTTCCTGTTCGGGGGGGGGGGGGGAACGGAAGCGCCGCGCGCAGCTTCCGCTTCCTCCCCCCAATGCAGGAAGATCAGCTGCCTCTCCTGCTGCCACCGGCCTCCTGCTATCTTCGGGTCAAACGGCCCGCCGAATTTCCTGTTTGGGGGAGCGGAAGCGCCGCGCACAGCTTCCGCTTTCTCCCCCAAAGCAGGAAGATCAGCTGCCTCTCCTGCTGCCACCGGCCTCCTGCTATCTTCGGGCGTCGGGCCGTACTGCCCGCCGATCTTCCTGCTTGGGGGGGGGGGGGGGAGGAAGCGGACGTTGTGCGCGGCGCTTCCGCTCCCCCCCCCCCCCCCGACAGGAAGTTCGGACGCCCGAAGATAGCAGGAGTCCGGTGGCAGCAGGAGAGGCAGCTGATCTTCCTGCTCTGGGGGAGAAAGCGGAAGCTGTGCACGTGCTTGAATGTGTATGTGTGGATGAGAATGGGAGTGTGTGTGGGTGAAAACTGGAGCCTGGGTGTGTATGTGGGTGAGAATGGAAGCTTGAATATGTGGGTGAATGGGAGCTCGAATGTGTGTATGTGTGGTTGAGAATGGGAGCCTGGGTTTGTGGGTGGGTGAGAATGGGAGCTTGAATGTGTGTATATATGGGTGAGAATGAGAGCCTGGGTTTGTGTGGGTGGGTGAGAATGGAAGCTTGAATATGTGGATAAGAATGGGTGCTTGAATGTGTGTATGTGTGGGTGAGAATAGTACCTTAAATGTGTATATGTATGGATGAGAATGGGAGCTTGAATATGTGTGGGTGAGACTGGGAGCATGGGTTTGTGGGTGAGAATGGGAGTCTGGGTTTATGTGTGTGGGTGAGAATGGGTGCCTGGATGTGCGTCTGTGTGTGCATAAGAATATAAGCCTGGGGAGGGGTGAGAAAGTGAGAACTTGAATGTGAGCTTGTGGGGGGGGGGGGGGGAGAGCATATGAGAGTGAGAGCTTGAGTGTGTGAGAGGGAGTCTGTGAGAGAAAGCGTGTATGTGTGTGTGTGTGTGTGTGTGTGTGTGTGTGTGGAAGGGAAGAAGACAGTAATAGAAGAAAGACACTGAAAAGGAATTAGGAAATGAGCTATAAGGGAAAAAATGGGAAAAAGAGACCAGGACCAACTGATTAGAAAAATACAAAGATCAGACAACAAAGGTAAAAATATATATCTATATTTTGAGATGTTAGCAATTTAAATATAAGCAACACAACCGCTCTCTCAAAATTTATGGACAGGTAGGAGCCGTGTATAAAATCGTAATAATAAGAAGGCTAAAGTACCACAAATCACCGTGAATTATGTTTGTATCATTAAGTAAACCTCATACTTAGGCGTAGATGTGAATGCTATGCTGCATAATTTGGCATTATTTATCAGTAAAAAAACAACTAGTAGACCTGCATGCCTACAGCCCACCCATGTTAACCTTGTGCCCACCCAAAAAATCAATTCTGGCTACGCCACTGGGGCTAGGTCTTGGAGAAGAGGGAAGGACAGAGCCAGTAGCAAGGCTACTGGTGAATGCGGTAGTTTGAGATTCCTTAAGGAGCTCAGTGGAGTGGTTGGAGAAGGAGATTCCCTCAACGCAGCGATTTTTGGATTTTGTTGACTTTGAGATTTTTGGAGTTATTGTTAGGTCAAAAGGAAAGGGAACCCCCAGCATCCCAACAGACTGGATCGATCTAAGCTACTCAACAGCAAGACTAAAGACATGTTGAGGTTTTTTGAGTCTTGAGACCAGGACTCATAGTTTGAGGTTTTTTCAGTGGATTACAGTTGAAGTTTTTGAGAGTTGTGATCTTTTTGAGGAGTTGGTGCTTGAGATATATTTCTCCAACTCAACTGCTTATGCCTGAGTTACACTCAGTTCTGTAAGCAGAGGACCCATCTGATCTTTGGATTATAAAATCAGGTGAAAATTACTGAATGCATTTTAGTTTTATGCATCAGCAGAAAAACTGGAACAAATGCAGGGATTAGGGAGGAGTCCTCCTGCAAGGGCATCTGTTCTTTAAAGACACATAGGTTTATCAAGAGTGGAAGACATCCTGTTCCATATTTAATTTAAATTATGCTCATTTTATTACAGGAGAGCAGCAAACTATCAGTCACAATAGGTATGAATCCCAAAACCGCTGTATGAACTGATGTCCACGTTCAACCTGCAATTCTGCAAAACTCAGATATGGAACAGAGGCAGGATCCTACACTTCCCCAGCTAATCTCTGGATCTCCAGATGTTTTATAACATCAGTCCCAAAAAATCTCAGGGATTTTTTGGGACTGATGTGGTAACTATGTAAACTGAAAGGGTCAATGAGAGATGACACCCAATTGCTTCACCTCATTCTCTGTCCTTGGTGGAACATTTTCAAGGAGATCGATTCCATTCACCAGAACACGCTTCTTCTCTTTCATTGGGGCCTTATAAACCATCTTTGATGTCATCTTATATCCTTCCTTCAGGGACATGAGAACAGGATCTAGGAAAGAAAGGACATTTAGGAAGCAAGCAGGCAGACAGACAGACACACACACACACACGGAAATATAGAACATGATGGCAGATAAGGACCATAGGCCCATACAAATCTCATACTCAGCTTTATAATCCCTTTGTCTCCCTCAGCGATAGTCTGTGCTTGTCTTATGTTTTCTTGTATTCTGATAACACTTTTTCTCCACAGGGAGGCTGGTTCATGCTCCCACCACCCTCTCTGCAATGAAATATTTCCTTAAATTACTCCAGAGTCTACTCCTTTTCAGCCTTATTCTAGAGCCTCCTTTCCGCAGATCTGCCTCCTGTGCATTTATTCCTTGGAAGTATTTAAATGTCTCTATCATATCTTCCCTTTCCTCCAGACTGTACCTGTTTAAGTTTGTCCCCGTATGCTTTATGATGAAGACAGTTGACCATTTTAGTAGCCATGTACTGGCCTGACTCCATCCTGTTTTTATCCTTTGAAGGAGCAGTCTCCAGCACTGTACACAGTATTCCAAGTGAGGTCTCACCAGGGACTCATTCAGCAGCATTATCACCTCCTTTCTGATAGCAGTTCCTCTCCCTGTGCACCCAAGCATTCTTCTTGCTTTTGCTATTGCCTTATCTGCCTGTTTGCCCACCTTAAGATCATCAATTCTCACAGGACAAGCAGGATGGTAGTCCTCGCATATGGGTGACGTCAGTGGACGGAGCACAGTTACAGAAAACTTTTCTGTCAAAGTTTCTATAAAGCTTTGACTGACACTGGCACACTGAGTGCACTGAGCATGCTCAGTCTGCAATTATCCCTGTGACCACAGGTGTCTCCCCTTAGTCTCATCTTATAGCAAAAAGCACAAGCGAAACTAAAATAATAAAACGTATGTAGACCCAACTCCATGGGGTGGCAGAGGTGATAACGTCCTGATGTCCTGTGAGAACACCTGTTACAGGTAAGCAACATTTGCTATATGGTGGGATCCAAGATGGCCGCTATCAAGCATACTGTGTGAGCATGTCTTTTTGGTCCTTCTTGTCACGGAGCTACTTTTGCCTTTGTGATGCCACATTCGGCCCGAAAATGTCGGGCAAAAGAAAGGACTTACCCTGCGGTCCTTCTGGATTCTCCCATTTCGGGTTCTATGGATGCTCACGTCCAGCAGGGATATCTATTGGGAGCTTCATCCTTGGGGGCGGGAGGCAGAATTGGAGTTGCCGACCTCCCCTGTGACCTATTGACATCTCTATCCCTGATTGTTAGGGTTCCTCTGGTGAACCCGGCTGCCTCCAGAGACCAGGGTGCCCTGTCGGGGGGGGGGGGGGGGGGGGCTAGTGCCTGTGACGCTGATGCCCTGTGACCTGGCGCAGGGTCACGACACCCTGTGAGCCCTGGAGAAGATGCTGGAGAGGGCCTCGGTGCGGGTTTAGCTGGCTGACCAATAGATGGAAGTTTTTTGATCTCGAACGAGCTTGTGTCTACTCCAGTCTTGAGTCCTTTGAAGAAATTTTCTGTTTTGGCCCTGGTAAGACCTTGATTCTGTTTGGGAGGCTATAGTAAACTTTGGAACCTCTATAACTAGTCAGTTGAATCCTATTGTTGATAGAATAAATATTATTGAAAATAGATTTACTCCTTTGGAAAAATCAAATGTTTCCTCTCAAAAAGAAATTGTAGAAGTTAAACAGAGTACTCAAAGTATGAAATCCATCCAAGATCAACTGATAAAAGAAAACCAATTGCTCCAGTACAAAATTGAGAATTTGGAAAATGTAGTTTGTGGAAGAAATCTTCATTTCATAAATTTTCCTAAACTTCCTCATATTTCTGCAAAAGACATGTTTAAGAAATAGCTTTTGAAACATCTCAAGGTTCCTGAGCCTGCTGTACCTCCTCTTTCTAAATCATTTAAGAAGAAAGAGAATGAAGAAGGTGCACAAAGCATGGATCTTTTAACTTCAAACTTGGATATATCTTTATTAGTGAAGACCTCAGATACTGCCCTAGCACAGGCGGCCACCTTTGCTTTTGGATTTGCCCGTGATTGGGTTTTGCGACTCTTTTTCAAGCATTGTCTTGTATCCTGACGTCTCCAGACAAACGCAGAAGAGGAGGCATCAGTTTCTTTTCATGAGACGTAGGCTTCTGCAGATTTCCATGTCAATGCCTTATTAAATATAAGGGGGACTGTCATATGTTTTCTTTACTCCTTCTCAGTTATCTTCTTTTTTTGGTGATAAACCAGTCTGGGGGTTCTGATTTAGCTCAGTCCATTCCTCCTTTAGATGGTTGAGTTCCCTATTTATCAGATTATTGTACCCACTGTATTCATATTGCTCTTTAACAAGTTTTCCTTAAAGTCCCTTTTTGGGTTTTTCCCTTAATGTTTGTACTTGGATCCCTTATAGTGGACTTATGGAAACGCGGGAAAATATAATGTATTTCCTTTTCTTTTGTTTATATTTGGATATGTATTTCTTTTCCTTTTTCCTTTTCTATTTCAAGATTGTATTTCTTGAATTTATTGGAAAATGAATAAATAAAGAATTAAAAAAAAAAAAAAAGATCATCAAATATGCTCACTCACAGACTCTGCTCGTGTTTTGTGCATAGACCTTCCCTCCCATTTGAGATTTTGTAGCCAAAATGCATGCCCCTGCCTTGTTTAGCATTAAATCTTGGCTGCCGACTCTAAACTGTTGCTCATGCTTTACTAGATCCCTCCTCATGTTTTCCACACCTTCCATGGTGTCTTCCTCCATTGATAATTTTAGTATTACCTGCTAAAAAGCAAATCTTTCCTGATAGCCCTTCCGCAATATCATATACTCAACAAACGCACACACAGGCATATAAACACCCAAATACTCAAACACATACAAACATCCACACACCCATGTAAGTGCAGACACCCACTAGACTCTAATGTTCAAGGTACACAAGACTCTCTTCCAGTGAGGTATTAGGTAAAAAGCCTGTACTGCCTCTTCTCCAATTGATATTTCATTGTTTTATAAAAGCAGGAGTTCTCCACCCAGTCCTGAAGTAACTGCAGCCAGTCCAGTTTTCAGGATATCCCCAAGGAATATGCATGAGACAGGCTGAAATACAATGGAGGCAGTGCATGCAAATCTGTGTCTTGCATATTTATTAATATTTTTTATTCAGCTTTTTGGTACTTCAAAACAGATTACATTCAGGATATGGGTGTGGTTCAGAATTGGGAGCTCTCCACTTGCTCATGCCCTCACTACAAACCTTGGAAAACCCCATCGGGTTAATGCCCCCTTTACCTCTGTTGACTCCGCTTAGCCACTCTTCAGGGCTGAGTGCTGGCTCTGTCCCTGGAGTCATTGGGTAAATGTCCTCTTGATATGTTTCAGACTGAGAAAGTAAAATAATCTTTCATTGGTTACAAGAAACAAAACATGACAGCGTTTATATCAGAAATTGTATTTAATGTAATGATTATTTATTGCACTTTTAATTGCTGTAAAATACCTTGGGTTGTTCTTCAGAACAAGAAAGGTGGTATATACATAGCAGGGTTCAAATGGGCAGGCTCGGTGGACCCTGTGGTCCTTACCTGCCAGCATCTTCTGTGTATCAGTTTGCAGAGATAGGTTATTAATGTTTATTTTTCTTATATTTTAATTTTATAATGATTATGTTTTAAATATGTGAATATTATATTGTGTTTTGTGTGTTTACTTTGTTCATCACTTTTGGCGATTATTTCAATCTGTAAAGTGATTCACAAATGCTGTTAAATTAAATAAAGCAGGTTCTCTGGATCACCTAAAAGATGCAGAAACCCTCTCCATTGCTGGTCTGTGAAGTGGAATAAAAGGCAAGGCACAGATTTTAGAGTCTGTTCTGCCTTTATTTTGATGCCTGCTTTGATTGCTGTATTGATTCTAAACTGTTTCCTAATGGATCTTTTGTAAAATTGGTAAATAATAATAAGACGAAGCAATTAAACAATACAATAATCAATCTAATAAATATACTAATTACATAAAAATACTTTTACAAGCCTAACTTAGCCCTACTACACTCATTGGATAAGCAAAGCCACAGCTTGAACAATTTAAATCTAATATTATATCACTATCAGTGAACACAAAATCAAGCCCACCCAGTTTCTCCATCACACTACTTGGAAGTCTACCTGCAACTAAACATAAAACATAGAAACATAGAAATGTTGGGAGAAAAGGACCAAATGGTCCATCCTGTCTGCCCAGTAAGCTTATGGTAATATCTGCTGCGCCCTGTAGGTTACCCCATGCTTATCAGTTTTCCACACCATAAAAGACAGGGTCCTCGTTGGTTGGTGTATAAATCCAATTCCCCATTATGCCTTGCTGTTGAAGCAGAAAGCAATTTTAGAATTGCACCAACAGTATCAAGGCTTATTGGTTTAGGGTAGTAACGCCTTTGCTGGTTGCTGTATGAATCCAATTACCCCTTTCCCCCTGCTGTTGAAGCAGAAAGCAATGATGGAGATGCATCAACAGTATAAAGGCTTATTGGTTGAAGGGTAGTAACCGCCACACCAGCAAGTTACTCCATGCACCCTTTTCTTCTATTCCATCCTTCAGCTTTTAGGGTTCCACAATATTTATCCCATGCAGTTTTGAATTCTTTCACTATTTTGGTTTTTACCACCTCCTCCAGAAGGGCATTCCAGGCATCCACTACCCTCTCCGTGAAGAAATATTTTCTGACATTGGTTCTGAGACAACCTCTCTGAAGTTTATTTTGTGACCCCTAGGTTCTACTGATTTCAATCCAATGAAAAAGGTTTGACATTTGTACATCATTAAAACCTTTCAGGTATCTGAATGTCTGTATCATATCACCCCTGTGCCTCCTCTCATCCAGGGTATACATTTTCATATCCTTCAGTTTCTCCCCATAGGTCTTCTGGTACTGACCCCACACCATTTTGGTAGCCTTTCTCTGGACTGCCTCCATCTTGTTTCCATCCCTTTTGAGATAAGGGCTCCAGAACTGTTCACAGTACTCCAGGTGAGACCTCACCAAGGACCTGTACAAGGGCATCACTTCCTCTATTTTCTTATTGGTTATTCCTCTCTCTATGCAGCCTAGCATTTTTCTGGCTTTAGCTATCGTCTTGTCACATTGCTTCGCCATCTTCAGATCATCAGACACTATCAAACTTAGGTCCCTTTCACAGTCTGCGCTCATTAATCTTTCACCGACCATCACATAAAGCTCTTTTGGATTGCCACACCTCAGATGCATGACTCTGCACTTCTTGGCATTGAATCCCAGCTGTGAAATCTTTGACCACTCCAAGTTTTTTTAAATCACTTTTCATTCTCTCTATTCCTTCAGACGTGTCCACTCTGTTGCAGATTTTAGTATTATCAGCAAATAGACAAACTTTACCTTCTATCCCTTCCGCCAGGTCGTTCAAAGATATTGAACAGAATCGGTCCCAAAACTGATCCCTGTGGCGCTCCACTTAACACCGTTCTTTCTTCAGAATAGGTTCCATTTACCATTACACACTGTCTCCTGTCTGTCAACCAGTTAGCCATCCACACTACTACTTTGGCACCCACTCGCAGGCTTCTCATTTTGTTAATGAGTCTTCTATGTGGGACCGTATCAAAAGCTTTACTAAAGTCCAATTGAATCACATCGAGCACTCTTCCCTGATCCAATTCTCTAGTCACCCAATGAAAAAAAAACCAATCAGATTTGTCTGACAGGATCTTCCCCTGGTGAATCCATGCTGCCTTGGGTCATGCAGCCCACCAGATTCTAGATAGTTCACAATCCTTTCCTTCAGCAGCTTCTCCATTAATTTTCCCACCACCGAGATGAGGCTAACCAGCCTGTAGTTTCCAGCCTCCTCTCTGCTCCCACTCTTGTGAGGCAGGACCACCACCGCTTTTCTCCAATCTCACGGCACCACTCCCATTTCCAGGGAACTATTGAACAGGTCTTTCAGTGGAGCCGCCAGCACATCTCTGAGCTCCTTCAGTATCCTGGGATGTACCTCATCCGGCCCCATGGCCTTGTCCACTTTCGTTTTCCTAGCTCTTCCCATACATTCTCTTCTACTCCACCCCTTCGGCCATTTCTTCATGACTCTCCACCCATTGATCTTTGTCACCTTTCAATTTCACTATACCACTTCAGACCTTCCTCTAATATATCTGAAGAATGTTTTGTCACCTCACTTTACCTCTTTGGCAATCCTTTCTTCTACCTGGCTTTTTGCTTTCTTTCTTCGTATCCTTCAGTTTTACCAGATATTCTTCCCTGTGTTCCTCTTTTTGGGATCCTTTATATTTCTTGAACACTGTTCTTTTTGCTTTTATTTTATCAGCCACCTCCTTCGAGAACCAGATCAGTTTCTGATTTCTTCTATTTTTTGTTTACTTTTATAACATATATTTATTTTATTTATTTAAATGTTTTTATATACCGCTAATACGATTAAATTAATTGATCTAAGCGGTTTACAATAAAACATATATAAAATCTTTATGAGAATAAAAACAATTTAAGCAGTAAAATAAGGGGGGTGTTGTAAATAAAAACATCAAAGACTAGCGGATTCATATAAAACACAGCTAGATAATAAGACTAGAATTAGAATTACTTGGTTAAAGATAATAGGAGGTGAACACAGGAAGATAGTTACGTGATGTAGGCAATGTACAAAATAAGGGGTAGATTTTCAAAGGGTTGCGCGTGTAAGATATGCGTGCAACCCCCGAAAACCTACCCCTGCCTCCCCCTGTGCACGCCGAGTCTATCTTGCATAGGCTCGGCAGCGCGCGCAAGTCCCATGACACACGTAACTTCTTCAATAAAGGTCAGGGGGGTTTTAGTTAGGGCTGGGGGGCGGGTTAGATCGGGGAAGGGAGGGGAAGGTGCGGGGGGGGGGGGGCGGAAGGAAAGTTCCCTCCAAGGCCGCTCCGAAATCGGAGCGGCCTTGGAGGGAGCGGAGGCAGGCTGCTTGGCTCGGCACGCGCAGGTTGAACCCCCTGCGCGTGCCGACACTGGATTTTATAACATGCGTGCGGCAGTGCGCGCATGCTATAAAATCAGGCGTAGATTTGTTCGCGCTGGGTTGCGCGAACAAATCTACGCCTGTGCGCATGTTATAAAATCTGGCCCTAAGTTTTTAAAGCCTTTTTGAAATATTTAGTATTGGGTATTAGGTGAATATTTTCAGGTAAGGAATTCCAAAGAATCGGGCTGGCAACATATAGATTTGTTGCTCTTGTAATTGCTCCTTTTAGTTTGGCCCAGTGTTGTTCCACCTCTATCATTTTCTCCCAGTCTTCTAGTTCTACCTCCAGGAACATCCCCATTTCGACAAAGTCCGTATTTTTCAAATTCAAAACTTAGGTCTTCGTGTGACTTCTACGTACCCTATTTGTGATAAAACAAACTGTTTGATGATCACTGGTGCTGAGGTGGGCACCCACCTAGATATTAGAGACATTATCCCCATTAGTGAGCACTAGATCAAGTATAACTCCCTCCCTCATGGGTTTCATTACCATTTGTTTGAACAGAGCCCCTTGCAGAGCATCCACTCTCTCTCTACTTCTGGTAGATTCCGCTGATGGGATTCTCCAGTCTTCGACCGGCAGGTTAAAATCTCCAACAATCAACACTTTTCCCTTCTTTCCCACCTTTTCGATGTTTTCAACCAGATGTCTGTCTATTTCTTTTGTTTGAGTCAGAGGCCTGTAAACCACTCCAGTAAAAATGGATGCACCATCATCTTTTTTAGGACAATCCATAATGCTTCTTCTCTACCCCACATTCCTTGTAATTCAGTTGCTTGGATATTGTTTTTGACATAAAGAGCTACTCCTCCCCCTTTTCTGTCCTTTCTTAACAAGTTATAGCTCAGCATGGCTGTATCCCAATGATGAGAATCCGTGAACCATGTCTCCATAACAGCAACAATATCCAAGTCCACCTCCATCATTAGGGCCTGCAGGTCTAGGATTTTATTGCCCAAACTACGAGCATTTGTAGTCACAGCTTTCCAATTTTTCTTCCTTGATTTATTGCACTTCATAGACTCCTTTTCTGGTTTGTTTGTTTTTTAAACTTTATTTATTGATTTTCATATAAATGGAACAGTAACAGTAGAATATCTGTACAAAGATCTTATAGCGATACAGGTAACCCACAGATTTCAGGTAGGGAACATTAGTTCTGTTTTTTTGAACTGATTGATTTTTTTATCTGCTCCCATTACCTGTATTTGTTTGGGGGTGACTTGTCAATTTTATTGGCCATCACCTGCCACCCCCATTCTCTAATTTAAATGCCTGTTAATATATGATCTGAATTTCTCACTTAACATCCTCCTTCCTGCTACAGACAAATGTAGGCCAACTTTACCATAAAGCCTTTTACTGCTCCATACAAGACCCCAGCCTCCAATACATCCAAAACCACTTTCTGTACACCAGGTTTTGAGCCAGGAATTTAAATTATCTATATGGCATAGCTTCTCATTTTCCTTTCCATGAACAGGCAATACTTCCAAAAAGGCAGTAGTGTTTGCAGTGTGTCTTATCTTTCCTAGATTATGGAAATCTTTCTGTACTTCATAGATACCATTTCTATTGAGTTCATTGGTCCCCAGATGCATGATAACACTGATATCAAAGCTCCTACTTTCTTCTTCAATGACTTGAACTATCTGGTTTGCATTTCTAATAGCTAAGAATCCGAGAAGGTGAACTGTTGTGTCACCATCAAAAAGTGCTCCCAATTTGGTTCCTCTGATGATTGAGTCTCACAACAGAAACAGTTTTCTTTTATGACATTTGATTCTGTTGAAGGGCTTCTGGGTGCACTGGGTGACTTCACTTTTAGAAATCACTTCAAAATCTATTATGAGGTTTCCTCGTTCTCTAATGCAGAAAAAGCATTATGTAGGGGTAACAGTGGGGAGAGTGAGTGTCTCTTCATCACAGATTTTATTCTGTCAGAGCCCACTCCTTTCCAGTTGTTCCTGGGTTTTTGAATACTGGATGTCTGACATCTCTGTGGGAGTTGGGGTTGATGCACAGGATGTTGTAAAGTTGAGGAAGTTGGGTGTCTTTCACATGTCTTGTTCTACCACAGCCCACTGTAATCCATTTTTCCTGGGTTTCAGAAACCTCTGTGGGAGATGGGCGAGAGGTACTGGATGGTTCAAGGTTAATTGAAACCTGGACAATTCCTCACTTAGATGAATCAGCTCCATTTTAATTGCAGACGGCTGAAGGCAAAAGGGACAACCTTTGAATCTCCAAATGATAGGCTTTGAGACACAAGCACCACAATTGTTGCACTGAATGAAAGACATTTTGTTATTTATCACTGATTCCTTAACATCATATAGATGAGGTAAGGTAAAATTTAGGCTCTAGCAAGATTTTTAACAGGTATTAGAAATAAAACAAAGTATCAGTGAAAAGATGAAAGAGGCTATTTTAGCCAAAAGATTTTAATTCAAAAATTGGAAGGAGCATCCATCAGAAGAAAATAGGATAAAGCATAAGCATTGGCAAGCAAAATGTAAGACATTGATAAGACAGGCTAAGAAAGAATTTGAAAAGAAGTTGACCATAGAGGCAAAAACTCACAATAAAAACTTTAAAAAATATATCTGAAGCAGAAAGCCTGCGAGGGAGTAGGTTGGACCATTAGATGATCAAGGGGTTAAAGGGCACTTAGAGAAGATAAAACGATTTCTTTGCTTCAGTGTTTACTGCAGAGGATACTGGAGAGATACCCATTCCAGAGAAGGTTTTCATGGGTGATGATTCAGATGAACTGAACCAAATCACGATGAACCTGGAAGATGTGGAAGGCCTGATCGACAAACTGAAAAGTAGTAAATCACCTGGACCAGATGGTATACTCCCCAGGGCTCTGAAAGAAATAAAAAATGAAATTTCAGACCAATTTCAATTAATTTATAACCTACCATTAAAATTATCCATTGTACCTGAAGATTGGAAGAAGGCCAATGTAACCCAGATATTTAAAAAGGGATCTAGGGGTGATCTGGGAAACTATAGATCAGTGAGCCTGACTTCAGTGCCAGGAAAATCGTGGAAACTGTTATAAAGAATAAAATCACAAACATTTAGATAGACATGGTTTGATGGGACACAGCCAACATGGATTTACCCAATGGAAGGCTTGCCTTACAAATCTTCTACATTTTTTTGAAGGGGTGAATAAATTTAGTGTGGACAAGTGCAAGGTGTTGCATATAGGGAAAAATAACCCTTGCTGTAGTTACACGATGTTAGGTTCCATATTAGGAGCTAATAACCAGGAAAAAGATCTAGACATCATAGTGGATAATACTTTAAAATCGTCGGCTCTGAGTACTGCAGCAGTCAAAAAAGCAAACAGAATGTTAGGAATAATTAGGAAAGGAATGGTTAATAAAACAGAAAATTATTGCTATATAATGCAACGTTCCACATTAGGAGTCACCACTCAGGAAAAGGATCTAGGTTTCATCGTTGAAAATACATTGAAATTTTCTGCTTAGTTTGCAGCAGCAGCCAAGAAAGCAAATAGAATGCTTCGGATTATTAGGAAAGGAATGGAGAATAAAACAGAGGATATCATAATGCCTCTGTGTCACTCCATGGTGCGACCTCATTTTGAGTATTGTGTGCAACTCTGGTCACCACATCTGAAAAGAGATATAACAGAAAAGGAACAGAGAAGGGAAATCAAGATGATAAAGGGGATGGAACAATTCCACTATGAAGAAAGACTAAAGAGGTTAGGACTCTTCAGCTTGGAGAAGAGATGGCTGAGGGGATATAAGATAGAGGTCTATAAAATAATGAGTGGAATGGAATGAGTAGATGTTAATCAGTTGTTTACTCTTTTGAAAAGTACAAAGATCAGGGGACACACAATGAAGTTACTATATAATATATTAGAAATTAATAAGAGAAAATATTTTTTACTCAACGCATAGTTAAACTCTGGAATTCGTTGCCAGAGGATGTGGTGAAAGCTATTAGTGTAGTTGCATTTAAAAAAGGTTTTGACTAGTTCCTGGAGTTTTTTCCTGCAGAAAAAACTGACTAGTCACTCACAATTTGGTGCTGGATCCTGATAGAGGCCATCTGAAATAAGCTCTTTTTCCTGGGCTTGAATGTCCAAATGTTTACAGATGTTGCCAAAGTGACTCAATCCAAGTCTTAAAATAAGGAAAAGTCCATTAACAGTTATTAAGGTAGAGTTGCAGAAATCCATTGTGTATTATTGGGATAAGTAGCTTGGAAATCTGTCTACCCTTGGGATCCTGCCAGGTACTTGTGGCCTGGGAACAGGATATTGAGCTTAATGGACCTTTGGTCTGACCCAGTATGGCAAGTCTTACATTATGTTCTTAGCCCGAGAGTTCATAATCAATATTTGGGGTACAAGATTTTTTTTCTTATGTATTTTTCAAAGTTCACAGTAAATATAAAAATAAAATTATACAAAATCCAACAGTGAACAGCAAAAACAAATTTACAGCAATAAATTAACTCCAAATCATTTAAACACAACATAAGGGCAGGGAGAAGTCAAGATGGCCCTGGGTAGCTGATCTTTTTCTTCACGTGTTTCTTCTGCCTTATTTTGCTTTTTTCCTTATATGGGAAAGTAAAGGAAAAGCCTGGACCTACCCTGCAATTTCTTCCCAGCGAGCTCCGGCTGGTCCGACTGATTCCATCATCGTGAGGCCCGGAATAGCAGCATTTTTGATGAGCTCTAGAGATGCGTCACTGAGTTTGTCAGCAGAATAATGTGCGCTGTCGGGATCTCTAAACAAGCAGACACCACCGACTCCAGAGCTCTGTGAACCTCCCCCACAGCCGGCTTGGAGGAAGAGCTCTCCATACATCGGCCAGGAAAGTCTTTAGCAAATGCTGGAAGAAGGGTGTGTGTCATGGCCTCTGCCAAAGTGGTGGCTTTAAGCTCAGCACCTTTGCAGGATCTTCATGTATAGCAGGCAAAATGTATTGAGCCTAGTCTTGTCTTAACAAAGCCATAAGTTTTAACTTTAGAAAGAATATGGGAGGATATTTCTGCATTGTGCCTACAAAACAGGGCAAGTATTGGTTCAACAGCAGGAACTTCATATAGCTAATCAGAAAATTAAGGGAGATCTTTCACGGCATAAACAGAGATTGGAGGTACTGGAATCTTAAGTGGATGTTATGCAAGAGTCAGCTGTTTCCCTGGTTAAGGGACAGATACTTCTGAAGAAAATTAAAATGTTGGAAAATGTCCATGGGAGGAACCTTAGACTTATAAATTTCCCCAGATCAAGACTGGCGATACCTACAGCTAGCAAGGAATTATTTGCCATCTTTTGTAAAGAAAGATGGGGATATTTCTCCAGGAAAGCAGTTGTCCCAAAATTCTTTTGATGTTCTGAACTTGGCTTTTTTTTTTTTTTAAGATAAATCAGAGGATGAGGAGGTGGTTCATCTATGTTGATGGTTTATTTATTTCCAAGCTTTTTTATACCGCACATGCAGAAAAAACTGATCAGTCACTCACAATTTGGTGCTGGATCCTGATAGAGGCCATCTGAAATAAGATCTTTTTCCTGGGCTTGAAAGTCCAAATGTTTCCAAGTGACTCAATCCAAGTCTTAAAATAAGACTTCTGCTAGCAGATTATCTTTTAGATTAATTGCCCAGCTAACAGACTTCCTTGCATGCAGGAAAATGAACTGCATTTAATGAAATCTGACCCACAGATGCTGGTGTAATGTCATCGATATTCATCTTGATTTAAATTTTAAGTGATTACCTGATGCCTATCAGCTTCTAGACAAACATTGATGTTTCCCAAAGAACCCTTGATTATCTGTCCACAGGGAGTAGTGAACCTGAATATCATCAGCGTAAATATGGAAGTTTACCCCAAAGTTCTTAAAAAGATGTTGAAACAGTACCGAAGGGACTCCTGATAGAGTAGTTGAGGATGAAGGTTCTTGAGGAACACTTGTGAACACTGTAAGATATGAGGAAAACCAATTATGAACCATGTCCTCCATGCCAAATTGCGTCAGCCTACTCAGAAGGATCTGGTAATTAATAAGATGATAAAAAGTGATGAGATAGCCAACAGTATTAACTATCTCTTATGGGATGCCTCTGATCCCATAAAGGAGAGCAACAAGGTTTCCATTCTGTGGTGCACTCTAAACTCTGATAAAGATCTAAAAGGTTCAGATTTCCAAGATGAATCTGGAGTTGGCTCAGCACAGCAGCTGTAATCACTTTAGACAAGATGGGGAATTTGATTTCCCTCCTTTCAGCTTCAATGACGACCCCCTGTCCATGAGCTTTGTATTCTAATCAAAATGCTTCCTTCAGGTACTTTATTGAACCTTGCTAGATATTGAGATGTTTGTGTCATAACTGCTCTGCTTCAGCCTCTTCAGTCTCTCTGGATGGCTTATTCTGCAGGTCATGCAGCATTTTCATTGCCCTCCTTCGAGCTGCTTCTACCTTACCAATGTAGATGTGACCACCAGAACTGAACACAGAGGTCAAAGTGAGGTCTCACTAGAGATCTTTACAGAGCTAATATTATGTCCCTTTCTTTTGGTCATAGCCACGCATACTATAAGCTTTGCCCAGTGCCTGGTTACCTTCAGTCAATGCCATTACAGTGGTGGCAGAACTCAGCTCCTTCTGTGCAGCTTGAAGGGGACTTCCAGTAGCTGCACTATCGTGGGGACTCTCCTCTGCCCCTGTCAGTTTAGAAAAGAGCTATTTTCTCACTATTATTTCCATAACAGAAGGGGGCATAACCCCCCCTCACTTCTGGCCTTCAACACTGCCCCGCCCACAATGTCCCTTGTCAGAAGGAAGAAAAGCCAGCAACTTCTGTGCTCCCACTTAAATGGAACTTATACAGCAAACATCAGTAACATCCAACCGGTCATGAATTTACCAGTATATATCATCAGAAGGCCAAGAACGGCTATTTGTTCAAGTCCAAACTGCCTCGCAGTTAGTATAATTTTTAACAAATGGACTGATCATACTTCTGACCCTCTGGGTACTGGAATCAGCCCTGGAAGCCCTTACCCTTCTTGGCACAATCATGGAGATCGGTTCAATAAGTCCCTTCAGGGTGATAAGTTTATAAAAGCGATAAACTTCACATGCAGACACATCCAGTCCATGTTTTGGCATCACTCCTGGGGAGACATAAGAGAAGATGAATAATTACAGATTATGCAGATACAATTTCAGCTCTTAAAAAAAAAGATCCTGACATAACATTCTCAATTCTATGCACAAGTGGGAATTACTGCAACCATTTTCATGTAATTGGAACTAGAAATATTAAACAAAATAAAAGCACATTCAGGTGCACTCACTGAACAAAGAAGGGTTAACATAACAGTGCAGCTATAGACCAGGACCATAAGGCCCATCCAGTCCGTCCAATTTACTTTGTGGTGCAGTACACAAATTCCACTTGATCTTCAGCTTTGCCATCACTTCGCCACCACTAAAGATCCTTTGTAGCTGGCAATGTTTTTATAAATCTCATTACCAAGACCGGCACAGGGGATGTCTGAGGGAGTGGAAGGGATTGTAGACCTCTGCATGGCCAATCTAGCCTGTCCATCCACACAACTCCTCTCTTTCTGCTGTCACATTTCTCTGTTTCCATGTACTCATTACTTTTCCTGAAGAGACCATGCCACATATCTCCCCCCTCCCATGACAAAATGTTTCCTTATATACAATGACAACTTTGTTGCTCATTTTTTATGAGACCACCACCTAGAGGCACTAATGTACACATTTGTCTACATGAGCCAAAAATCTCTCATAGCATTCTAGCAACAAACTGGTTTATTTCAGCTCTCACCAACATTTCTGAAGATGGGAGCTCCTTAAGTACATCTATAAGTTACACACAGGGGACTTCTTCAGAAGGTATGTCGCTTGAAGTTTATCGCTTTTATACCCCAAACCAAATATCCAAATTACTACCTCCACCTTCCTCTATTCCTGATGCCTTTCAACTAGCTTGATCACTCCATTCTTATACTTCACTTCAATGCATATCCAGCATAGTTCTCTGCTTCAACAGCAGGGGAAAAGAAAAACTGTTACTTCACACATCCAGCAGAGCTCTCTGCTTAAACGGCAGGGGAGAAGAAAAAAGGGTTCGCACACACAAAGCGGGGAGTAGCTGGCTTGTTACGGCGGTTACTACCCCAAACCAAATGTACCTGATACTTCACTCTCGACGCATATCCAGCATGGCTCTCTACTTCAACGGCATGGGAGAAAGACTGATACATCACGAATTTCCAGCATAGCTCTCTGCTTCAACGGCAGGGGAAAAGAAAAACTGATACTTCACGCATATCCAGCATAACTTCAACGGCAGGGGAGAAGAAAAAAGGATTCACACTCACAAAGCGGGGAGTAGCTGGCTTGTCACGGCGGTTACTACCCCAAACCAAATGTGCCTGATACTTCACTTTCGATGCATATCCAGCATAGCTCTCTGCTTCAACGGCAGGGGAGAAGAAAAAAACTGATACCTCACGCATATCCAGCATAGCTCCCTGCTTCAACGGCAGGGGAGAAGATAAACAACCAATAAGGGCTGTATAACATAATCTGGGTAAAAACAAATAAGCATGGGTGTAGCTTGCTTATTGCGGCGGTTACTACTCCTACTACCTCTAACTAATCAAGCTAGATATTTCACTTGGATGCAGCTCCTCCACCGCTCTCTACATTAATGGCGGGGGTGGAAGGGAATTAGAACCAAGAGTTAAGAGAAACAGATAAGTATGGGAGAAGAAATGAGGGAAGCTTGCTGGGCAGACTGGATGGGCCATTTGGTCTTCTTCTGCCGTCATTTCTATGTTTCTATGTTTCTATGTATCTCCATAGGTAAACAGATGTTTACCTGCAGAAGATAACCCCTGCCCCCACCAACTGCAGGGAAAAGGGGTGGTGCCAAGGGGAGGGAGAGGGTGGGCTAGCTAAAGCACACACAGGGATATCAGTTTTAAACTCCAGTATGTTTGCCCCATGACCTTTGCACTTGCATGGAAACCCCTGCAGCACCAGCCACATGTGGTGTTTCCCTTTGAAAATCAGTTGCAGGCCTGCAAGTTATGTAGGGGGAAATGCTGAAAATAGCATTCCTTTAACCAGAGACTAGAACAAGATCTCTGTGCAAGAGGAGCTCCCTCTAGTGAGTGGAGGCTGGAACAGGCTCTCAGTATGTGAGGATCTCATCCTAGTGTTGTAACAGTTTTTAACTAGTGTTTTAACTAGTTTTTAACTAGTGTTTTAACAGTTTTGTTATATGGAAACCGACTTGATTTGATATGTATATCGAGAATGTCGGTATATAAAAACCCTAAATAAATAAATAAATAAATAGTGTGACCTTCTTCTTCACACATGTATAATCTTCAGCAGTAGACACAAAGGAAGTCTGTGGAAGCCAAATAATGATTTGGTAAACTGTATAATTTGTAATAATGCACCTGAAGGGTAGCCAAATGCTCCAGATCACTGATCTTTCTTGGTCTTAATATTTCCTAAAGATAAATAAAATATTTATGTTACCCAGTCCTTTCTGTGGAGCTGGAGATCGAAACTCCATGAGGTAATTCAGGAAAGGCTTTTCTGTTGTGATCTCATAGTACCGTATATTTCCATCTCCCTGGAAAAAAAGAAAAAAAAATGTAACACAGGAAGCAATTTTTCAAATTGCAACATGTGGCAAGGGGGTACCTGTTCCCAAGTGCAGTGTGATGGTGAATTATAGTAGAATAGACTGTGTCGCATGGCATCCTACCCTGCCATGCATGTCTTGGATTTAAGTTAGGACTCAAAGTCAGGCCTTCCAAGGTGAACACATTGTGCGGGAAGAAAGCCCCTAACCCTCATTGTACTGCAAGTAAACTTGACTTACCTTTCCAGCCAAGTACAACATGTGTGTGTCAACATCATAGAAAGGGAAAAGCAGCCCCGAAAGGCCATCTATCTCCTCCTCTATCAGGGGCATGGACAGGTCTTCCTGCACAGAAAGCAAAGGGACCACAGGTGGATACTGGGAAGAGCTTTACACAATCGCAGTGAAGCAGACTCTGAACTCATGCACCAAATGTCTGTGGAACACTACAGCACAATGCAAGACTGAACCAGAAAGATCTCCAGGCAAAAAAAAAGTGTCACACTGGACAGAAAATAAATTTCCATGACCTTGGTGGAGACAGTGGTCACGTGACACAGACATGCACAGACATTATCACAGAGCACAGAGCCCGGAAAAATAAGATCCTGATTTGAGCCTTTTTTTTTTTTCACTTTTGTGTGACCTTGAACAGGTCAAAAAGGAGCAATAATCAAAATTGCCCACATTGGTGCAAACTTTATGGGAACTTTTACTTGAGGGCTTTGCACCAATAATCAAAGCAAAAGCCTACACAGGCTTTTGTTTTGATTTCTAACCCCCAAAAGATTGCCCACAGAGATTTGTTTATTTTATTTAATATCATTTATAAATCGTCTTCCAGATTTAAAAAAAAAAAAAAACCCCCACTCAAAGCGATGTAAAAGTTAAACAAAATAAAAATCAGCAATACACATATTCATAAAACCAACAATCACATACACACACACACAGTATATATTATATATGTGCAGAGGAAGCAGGCCTTTCTCTGCATATATTTTTCCTGTTGAAAGCTACGCTGGTAGGATTGAATATTCAAACCTATACATATAGTTCTTGGGGTGGAGAGAGGAACATTTCCAGAATCTGCGCTTAGCAGCACCACAGACATTCAAAGTCTAAGCAGTTATCCAGGTAAAAGTGGCAGCTGAAATTGCCCTCCCCTGAGAAACAGCGCAAGGCTGGGCAGAGAGCAGAGCCAGCAGATTGCACAGGAATTTTGTTTTATTCTGGGTCTGCTCAATCCCCAATCCTTTCCTCCTCCCTCCACTCAGTTCTCAATCCTTTCTCCACTCGTACATACTATCCACTCCTCCCAACCAAGCCTCAATCATCTCCCTCATTGCATTTTTATTTTTGTGCAATGTATGGGTTCTTCAGTGTTTGTAACATGTTAGTTTAAAATAATCTTTAAACCTTTGTAAATCGCTTTGATGATGATATAACAAATGGCAAGCAACCAAATACTAAATAAATAGCCTTCTCTGGGTACCCTCTTGTCATCTGCCTTCATCCCATCAGCAGCTCATTCTCTTCTCTCAGCTGAACGAGTTGAGAGCTTCGCCCAACCTCAATTCCCTCCATCCCCTCCACCACCTTTCAGCAACCTGAAGAGCAACCAACCTGGAGGAGTGAGCAGCAGCTGGCAATGTGATTGCCTAGTAACTAGCTGAAAAGCTCCTGGCTGACATCAGACTCCTTTTATAAGAACATGAAAGAGCTACACCGATTATTATTTAGGATTATGCAGTATAAAACACTGAGCAAGGATTATCCTGGGGACAAAACTCCAGTTTCATAAAGCCAAGTTATGTTGTTATAAAGACACCCGACAGATGAACCACACTGAGTAAGTGGAGAGAAATCCCACAGCTGTACCCATTCCTCACAGCCCTGTAATGAGCACTCTCTTACTCCTCGCTGATGCCCTCAGCGTTGGGCAGAGGGACCAAACCACCAAAGAGAGGGAAGGTTACTACTTGGTGACACATGACTGCAAGAGAGAAGAGCCGCACTCCCTCCTGACCTGATCCCACAAGGCGATCTGCCTGGTGTTCCACCTCGAGACGCCTGTTGTCAAAAGACGTTTCATGTCCCCAAGAAAGGCCACGCGGTTGACCTTGTGGTTCTTACATTTGATGTCCTGCAATGAGGAGGATGCATTAGTGTGACGGTGGAGAGCATACTGGCAATACAGTCTTCCATGCTTCAGGCTCTAATATAGTCAGAGTACACCCCATGCTTTCTCTCCCTCCAGATACAGCTTGGGGGCTCTTACACAGCCAGGAGAAACTCGCAAAGAGCCTACATAGCTGCAAACTACCCACATTTCTGTGTGAAGCTTAGCAAGCATGACGTGCATGCACTAAAAGCATTGCTTGCCCTGTGGGCAGTGGAGAGGGGACAAAACAGCACAGATGCACCTGAACTTTCCCTCCCTTGACTTAAATATGGCTCACAAACACACACACACAAAGCATGCAAGCTGGGGAGCCTGTTCACGCCTATTTGCATTTCATTTATACCATTTTACTCGGGCAAATACCCATTCACGTGTGTTAATTCCTTTGAAACTTTCCCTCCCAGGGACGCCAAATGCTCTCTCTCCCTTCAGATACAGTCCTGCAGACTCAATGGCTCCAATTCATTTAATCATTCTACATTATGGATTCAACTTTTATATAGTGCCCCACCAGCACACCAAGGGTACACATGTGGGAGTGGCATTCTTATATAGTAAACTTAATAACAGATGAGGGTTTGCTGCTCCAAACAGAACACAGAACAAAACTTAACCAAACAGAAGGCAATAACCTTTCTGACAAAGTATTCAATCATAATACTTAAATTGTCAAACAGCTCATGCTGTTTGGGACTTCTGATACTAGGTCAGACAGACAGATGGAAGGACACAATCTCTACATAAAGGATTCCTGCTTTACTTTCTACAAGAATATCTAAAAACCAGAGAAACTAGGTTTGGAAAACCAATTTCGAGTAGATAAGATTTTTCACAGACTGGAACAGGGAAAGCATAGGAAAATCTTATATTTCATGAATGAGCTTGCTTCCGAAAGGTGTGTGGGAAGGGAAAAGGCACAGAGACAGACATCTGCCTACTAAGTTCAAGGGATACTCACTAGTGTAAGGGTGTGAATGAGATCAGGAGTGAACCTAGGACAGAAGTAATATGGGACGAACAAGGAATCTAGTTACATGGTTTTGAAGGAGCAGAATGTTACTACAAGAAAGCCATCGGACATCAGCGAGGAAGGGAATCTGTGGATATTATAGAATTGATACCAGAAAGAGAGACAAGTAGATGTGGGGTGATGAGATGGAAAAGAATCAATAGTGACTCCAAGGTTCTTAGCAGAGTAGGAGCATGAGGCAATTAATAGAGATATATTAATTAATAGATATATTGCTTATATTCTATTAATACAAAGTTATATATTGTATTGTATTCGTTCAGTTACTATGTTATACTGTAAAGCGCAATGCTGAATTACTGTTTGAATGTAAACCGAGGTGATGTTATTTACGTACCCCGGTATAGAAAAATCTATAAATAATAATAATAGAGATGAATTTATTTGAAGGACAAGGAATATTGGGAGAGGGAGGGAAAAGGTTTTTAGACTTGGCTAGGCTTACATATCCAAGAAGACATTGCAGATAGACAGGAAGAGTTTCTGATGGGTGAGAGAAGAAAGCAAAACAGTGATGTAATTAGCCAAGTAAGGAGAAAAGGCTCCCAAGGCTGTGAGTAAAGACCAGGGACCCCCAAACTTTAAGGGAAGAACCACATAGGACATTTTAAATCAGTGAGGGGGCCAGAGGGCCCTGGAATTTGATGAGGGGAGGTGGGGCCTCGGATGTTGGTCTCTTAGCAGGTTTTCAGCTAAATCTATTTGCAAGGTTCAGCTGCCTCAGAGTAGTGTTGCCAGGATTCTTTCTACTAATTCATAAACGAAATGTACAAAGGCCCAATGTTTCACATAGGGATAATGAGGAGTCCTGTTACGAGAGTAAAACTCTCTAGTTGGGTGGGAGATCTATGTCCAGATAAGTTTTGTTTATGACATTTTTTCTGATGCAGTTCTCTGAACAAAAACATTGGCTAATGTCAGATAATTTAAATGTAAAGACCTTATTTGTGTAAGATTACATTGACATTAGTATTTTTATGTTATCAGGTTAAAAGAACTGGGGAATCTTTAAAAATTAATGGATCGTTAGACCCGGCTACAATCTATTCTGGAAAGACCAGGTAGGAATGAAAGGACATTATATATAAAGAACAATATTAAAGCAACAGCATTGCTAGGCTTACGAGGTAAGGAGGAGGCATTGTTAGTTAATATGGAAAGAGTGAATGGAACATCTATTTATATTGGTGTAATATCCAGACTTCCATCACAAACAGAGGAGATGGACAGAGATTTAATGGAGGATATTCATAGGATTGCTGTGAAAGGGGAGGTGCTGCTGCTAGGGGATTTTAATCTTCCAGATGTTGATTGGGAATCCCAGCTGCAGTGTCTTCTAGAAGTAGGGAGACCTTGGATACTCTGCATGAAGAAGTGTTCTGTCAGCTGGTAATGGAACCCACACAAGAGGGGGCGATACCAGCAGGGACAGTATTTCTGAGAACCCGTGACCACTGGAGGGGTGGTTCAATATTAGGACGCACGAAGGTTCATTCTAAAACGAGGGTCCTAGATTTCAGGAAAACTAACTTTCTCAAAATGGGAGAGTATCTCAAGGAGTCGTTAGCTGGATGGGAAAATCTAGGTGAAGTAGAAGAGCAGTGGGCAAAACTAAAAAGAAATAAGGGCAACTAATATTTTTGTTATGAATGTAAATAAAGGGAAGAGGAAAGAAAGACCACTATGGTTTTCTAAAGAAGTAGCTGAAAAGGTTAACATTCATAAACTATAAGATTGCAGAAAAAGGAAGACGGGCGACAATAACTGGAACAATTAAGAGAAGCTGGGAAAGTAGTCAGGACTGCAAAAATTCAAACAGAAGAAAAAATAGAAAATACGGTAAAACAGAGAAAAGACTTTTATTTTTTAAGATATGATAGTGATAGAAGGAAGTGCAAGAGTGGCCTTGTGAGACTCAGAGGTGAAGGGGAGGAATATGCAGAGGCTGAGGAGGAAAAAGCAAAATTGCTTAAATATTTCTGTTCAGTGTTCACTGTGGAAGGGCCTGGAGCCAGGACCACACAAAAAACAGAAATTAGATTGGAAGTGGGGTAAAACTCAATCGATTTCCTCCGTGAGCAGCTAACAAAACTTAGAGTAGATTAAGTGAAGGGGCCGGATGGGATACTAAGGGAACTTAGAGATGTCCTGGCAGCTCCGCTGGTGACCTTTGCAATGCTTCCTTAGAGCCGGGAGTAGTTCCAGAAGATTGGAAAAGGGCAGCTTTTATTTATTTATTTATTATATACCATCATTCCATGTGAAAATCACTAGTTCATAACGGTGTACAGGTTCGACATTCATAAATAAATGTGGTTCCTATTCATAAAGGTGGAAGTAAGGAGGAGGCTGGAAACTACAGTCCAGTTAGTCTGACCCCTGTGGTGAGCAGACTAATGGAACTGTGCAACTTTTGAAATCCAGTGGATTGCAAGATCAGAGGCAGAATGGTTTTACCAGAGGTAAATCTTGTCAGATGAATCTGATACATTTCTTTGATTGGGTGACCAGAGAATTGGATGAAGGGAGAGTGCTAGATGCAATGTACTTGGATTTCAGGCAGGCCTTTGACATGGTTCTGCACAGAAGACTTATAAATTGTGTGCCCTCGGTATGATTCATTGGGTTAGAAACTGGCTGAGTGGGAGGTGACAGAGGGTAGTGGTAAATGGAGGTTTCTCTGAGTAGGGGGTTGTTATTAGCGGTGTGCCTATATAACTGAGAAATCTGGCAGTGAATGTGGTATACCGCAAGCATCATAAGGGTGCCACTACCTCATTACCCCTATATGAAACATTGTACCTTCTCACATTAGTTTTGACACCTTCTGATTTTTGAGGTATTAGTAATATTGACAAAGTTTCGCAATTTTTTTCTGACATGAGGATTCTTTCTGCAACAGGTTTCACAGACCTTATTATGCCTGAATGGCTTGATCCTCACTGAATGCCAATTTTTGGTGCATCCAATTCAAAATCTGGTGTTTGCCTTTACAAGCTCTTTATTTGAATGGCCTGACATTTATTTATTTATTTATTTATTTAAATTCTTTTTACTATACCTCCACGTCAGAGGTAAGCGGCAGAGCCCCGCTTACCTCTGACGTGGAGGTAAGGAGACATCTCCAAGATCATCCGTTACCTTATATTCCCCCTAGAGAATGCAGATCATGCCAGCCTGCCTTCCTCACAGTTCCACCGGCAAGGAAGGCTCATGCAAAACAGGCTCTCTGTTACGTCTTACTAATATCATGGAGTACTCTTCCCATAGAGACATCATTCAGTTTAAATAAGAATTATGACTTTGGTGCTAATCATCATTTCTTTCTAACCTAGGTTTATTTTT
Source organism: Rhinatrema bivittatum (assembly GCF_901001135.1). NCBI lineage: Eukaryota > Metazoa > Chordata > Amphibia > Gymnophiona > Rhinatrematidae > Rhinatrema > Rhinatrema bivittatum. The sequence goes on along the minus strand of NC_042627.1, from coordinate 81,273,779 downwards.
TATTATTGTATTATAGTTGATAATCCAACGTAATACAATTCTCAAGTAGACAGGATTGCTACATTTTATTTTTCTGTTATAGCGTAGGCTTGGCAGGATTGTGTAATGTTCCAATTTAATGTGGTTTTTGTCCTACATATTCCTGTTATGGTTATTTTGATTATATTTTTGATCAGTTTATAAGAATCTGATTTACTGCATTGCAATTGTTACTCTATTCTATTCTAAGTTTTCCTGACTGTTTTCGGATCTTTGATTTACATTCTGTTAATTCAGTGCACCTGAAATGTACAGGTGTGTGCAGCACACTTCCTTCTCTCCCAAACCTCACTCCTCCCCTCTCTCTCATCATCATCTTCGCAGCCCTCTCTCATCATCATCTTCGCAGCCCTCTTTCCTTCCCATCACTCTCTCATGTCTTCTTGATGCTTTTTAGCAGTGTGGATCGGTCAAGTCCTTTTCCACTGCTGGGTCTGGGAAACCCCACCAGCCTTCCTGCCACTGCCAAAGCCTTGTGTTGGGGGAGGAAGGAGGGGAAGACTCGGAAGAAAAAGTAAATTCATTCCATGGGTCAGATCTGAGGCACATGCCCTAGTTTGAGGAGCCCTGCTCTACTGACTGGAAGCAGGAATAAGGTCTCAGGAGTGATTGGAGGCTGGAATAGGATCTTGGGGTATGAGGAGTTCTCTGCAGTGCTAGGATGTTGGAATGGAGTATTTATGATTTATAAGAAAAGTTTGTGGTTAATTTAAAAAAAGGGTCAAAGTGGATGCGCCTACTTTCCTGTTGACGTCTCTGCCATGACAGTGGCTGCCCAGTGTCACATTTCTTCACCATGTGTGCTGCTTATGGGCACATGTGGGCATAGGCTAAGTACCTGGAGGACTTTGCCAGAGCGTGGCTCCACCACACGTAGCTTCCTGTCCTTGCACGTGGTTGCTAGTAGGCTGCCATCGGTATTGAAGGACATGCATAGGATTACGTCCGCATGACAGTCAATCATCTTCACTGGCTCTCCACTCTCCAGGTTCCAGATGAGAATCTGAGGGAAAGAAGAGAAGAAACCATGCAAGCACCATGCACCGAGTGCTTCTCAAGCTAATGCAAAATTTACAAACAAAATTTAGCTTCTTCATTTAAAACTCTTGCTTTTTAATTTTAGAAAGCACCTTAGGTAATAAGGGCTGCTTGAATCATGTCAATCCCCCCCAGATTTCCTACAGGATCCCATTATACTCAGGCTGCAGACTGCTCTACAGATGTTTTCCGATTATGATGAGGTCAGTATGGCTCCAAACAAGGGGTGCTGAGCAGAAACCTGCTAGAGGAGGATAAATAAAAACATCTATCTAGGGCAGCAGTTCTCAAGCAGTGTGTCGCCAAGCACACGCAGGTGTGTGGCCACACTTCCCGGTCCCCCACTGGTCCAGCTGCTCCCCTTTACCCCAAGGAGATGCAAACTCGTCTTCCGCCTGGGGCTTGAAATGCTGATAGCCCGGGCAGAATGCAGCAGGTTAGCTAGAGTTAGCGTCACCAGCAGCATGGTCTCTTCTTCCTGCCCCCACAGCCCAGAACAGTAAGTGGTGTACAGCTAATGCATGCACGAGAAGAAGAAGAGTCCACGGTAATTTATAAGTGCAGGCAGCATCAGACCGGAGCAAAAACAGGAACATCATCAACCCCCCATGGCCGATGGGACATCTTTCTCGAGCCCACGAGAGTTGGAAGAAGAGGAGGCTGCTGCTGCCACCAGTTCTTTGGTGGGGGGAGTGGGGAGGAGAGAGAGAGTATGTGTGTTTGAGCCAGCATGTATGTAACTATGTGATTGAGAGCCTGTATGTGTGAGAGAGAGTATGTGTATGTATAATTAAAAGCCTGGTTGTATAAGAGTGAGACTGAGAGTGTATGTCTGTGTGTGATTGAGAGCTTGTGTGTGAGAGAGCATGTATGTAACTATGTGATTGAGAGCCTGTATGTGTGAGGGAGAGTATGTGTATGTATAATTAAAAGCCTGGTTGTATAAGTGTGAGACTGAGAGTGTATGTCTGTGTGTGATTGAGTGCCTGTGTAGATGAGAGAGCATGTAATTGAGAGCCTGTGAGAGAAAGAGAGAGAGCATATGTGTAAATGTGTAAGTAAGAGCCTAGGTAAGTGAGAGAGAGCACATGTGTATGTGTGTGTGATTGAGAGCCTATGTAAGTGAGAGAGAGAGAGAGAGCGCATGTGTATATGTGTGTGATTGAGAGCCTATGTAAGTGAGAGAGAGAGAGAGCGCATGTCTATATGTACGTGATTGAGAGAGAGCGCATGTGTATATGTGTGTGATTGAGAGCCTATGTAAGTGAGAGAGAGAGAGAGAGCGCATGTCTATATGTGTGTGATTGAGAGCAAGAGAGAGAGAGCGCATGTGTATATGTGCGTGATTGAGAGCCTATGTAAGTGAGAGAGAGAGCGCATGTGTATATGTGCGTGATTGAGAGCGAGAGAGAGAGAGCACATGTGTATATGTGTGTGATTGAGAGCCTATGTAAGTGAGAGAGAGAGAGAGAGAGTGTATGTGGATTTGTGCGTGATTGAGAGCCTGTGTAGGTGAGAGAGAGAGAGCGCAAGCGTATATGTGCGTGATTGAGAGCAAGTGTGAGAAAGCTTGTGTGTGACAAAGAGAGGTGAAAGTTGCAAGCAATCTCCCACTAATTCCAATCTCAGGGTACCTGGATATCAAACATTCCCAGGTATGTAGAGCAAAGCATTTTTTTATCCTCATTGATTTTAATTATTTGGTCTTTGTGTCTGCTGTTCTGAAATATTTTATTGGTGTCTGGACGTTTTTTTACATGAGTTTTTAATTATTGGATATTCCACTCATCAGCTATTTTGAAAAAATTTGTTCTTTTTGTTAGTATGGTTTTATGGCTATTGATTTTATATTTCTTGATTTGTTTTGAGGCCTGGTGAAGTTTCTCTTTTTCCTATGTTACACTGCATACAGAGACCCTGGCTTGTTGCGGTTTCCAGTTCAGATTTTGTCTGCATGTTTCTGTTTTTGCTTTATGATCTCTCTGTTCTTTGTTAGGTGAGGGTCTGCACATGTGACTGAGGTGAGGTATTCTGCTGGCCTGTAGTTTCTGTGTAGGGCTCCTATACATTTGTAATAAGGTTACGGATAAAATTTCACTTGAAATTAGTTCTAGTTCAGCCACTTTTAACATCAAACACGAAGTCAGGAGTCTTGGTGCTATTTTAGATAATGAATTTCATTTAAAGGCATTTGTAAAGAATATAATTAAAGATGGTTTTTACAAATTGCAGATTTTAAGGAAACTGAAACCACTGTTGTACTATAATGATTTTCGAACCGTGCTTCAAGCTTTGCTACTGACAAAATTGGACTATTGCAATGCCCTCTTTTTGGGCTACCTATGGCCACCATTCGGCCACTGCAACTTTTGCAAAACGCGGCCGCACGTTTACTAACTAATTCAAAAAAAATTTGATCACATCACCCCAATCCAGATGAATTTACATTGGCTTCCCATTCATTTTCGAATCAAATATAAATGTCTGACATTGATACATAAAACTATTTATGGTAACAATAATGAATGGTTAAATGCAACACTCCATATCCATACATCTTCACGAAATCTTAGGTCCTTAGGTAAAGCACTTCTTTCAGTTCCATCGCCTAAGTCAGCACATCTCAATGCAGTCAGAGAGAGGGCCCTTTCCATAGCTGGACCAAAACTCTGGAATTCTCTCCCACTCGAACTGCGCTTAGAAGAGAATATCCAGTCTTTTAAGAAACAGCTAAAAACATGGCTGTTTATACAGGCTTTCAACAGTACAGTATGATTCCTTTTAGTGACTCCCCCTGTGACATGAAACATGTAGGATATCTATTTTAACCCTATTTTTCAGTTTGACTCTGAATGAATTTTATGTATTTTGTTATTTTAGAATGATTATGATATAATTTTACATGCTTTTACTACTTATAGGGTTATTTTATTTTAGCATTATTTTACTATTTTTATTTGTATTTATTGTTATTTTATTTCTATTGAATGAATTTAGGACTTGTCGTTAAAGACGTCCATTAAATTATGTAAACCGACATGAGGTGTACACAATATGTTTTGGTATATAAAAATGCCTAAATAAATAAATAAATAAATAAATAAATAAATAAAATATAGCAGCTTGGCTTGGTCCATTTTCCTAATAGGAGATGTATTGGTGTCTTAAGGCCTGGTGTAATATTTTCAGTGTTGCCTTTTCTTAGGTAAGGTGGTTACTGTTTCAGTGCTGGAAGTTGGTGCTATTCTGGTATGGGAGGTTTCCTATTTATGTAATTTCTGTTCAGACAGAGTACTTGTCTTTCCCTTGTGTTGTTCTTAACAAAAATAATACTGGGCCTTTATTTTTTTTATTTCTGCCGTGAATTGTGATGAGCAGTGTGTCACACATGTGAGCGTGGCCTGTCAGGTGCGTCACGATGGGGAAAAGGTTGAGAACCACTGCTGTAGAAGATCCACAATGTATACCCAGAATGGTTTTACAAAAAGTGAACAAACGTGTGAGTGTTTCTCTGAGGAGAGTTAATGTATAGTAACAGTTTAAAACCTGAACAGTGGTGTTACTATTCACAGGTTCCTAACTGGTGCTAACTGCACCATTTTCCTACATGTCGCCATGTGTACACTATAGGTGCCGTGTACGTGTAGGCTTGGGAGTGTTCTTTCATTCCTGGCGGTGACTCACCTTATAGTCATAACCAGCACTGAAGAGGATGTTATTGGTTGTTGGGTGCCACTCGATGAGCCCCACCCGGCGGCTGTGTCCATACAGCTCCAGGACGGCCTCTGTCATATGGCGCTTTAAGCCTCCTTCTGGGATTTCCCATATGCGCACCTGAAACACCACAGACACGTGACCTCCTAGACTCCCAAACCACAGACATATGAGCTCTGAGATCTTGGCAAGCTGCCATTATTTTCTTGTATTCTGGGTTAGGACCAAAGTCAGCATGGCTTTACTCAGGGCAAGTCTTGCCTCACAAATCTGCTTCACTTTTTTGAAGGAGTTAATAAACATGTGGATAAAGGTGAACCGGTAGATATAGTATACTTGGATTTTCAGAAGGCGTTTGACAAAGTTCCTCATGAGAGACTTCTAGGAAAAGTAAAAAGTCATGGGATAGGTGGCGATGTCCTTTCGTGGATTGCAAACTGGCTAAAAGACAGGAAACAGAGAGTAGGATTAAATGGGCAATTTTCTCAGTGGAAGGGAGTGGACAGTGGAGTGCCTTAGGGATCTGTATTGGGACCCTTACTGTTCAATATATTTATAAATGATCTGGAAAGAAATACGAGTGAGATAATCAAATTTGCAGATGACACAAAATTGTTCAGAGTAGTTAAATCCCAAGCAGATTGTGATACATTACAGGAGGACTTTGTGAGACTGGAAGATTGGGCATCCAAATGGCAGATGAAATTTAATGTGGATAAGTGCAAGGTGATGCATATAGGGAAAAATAACCCATGCTATAATTACACAATGTTAGGTTCCATATTAGGTGCTACAACCCAAGAAAGAGATCTAGGCGTCATAGTGGATAACACATTGAAATTGTCGGTACAGTGTGCTGCGGCAGTCAAAAAAGCAAACAGAATGTTAGGAATTATTAGAAAAGGGAATGGTGAATAAAACGGAAAATGTCATAATGCCTCTGTATCGCTCCATGGTGAGACCGCACCTTGACTACTGTGCACAATTCTGGTCGCCGCATCTCAAAAAAGATATAATTGCGATGGAGAAGGTACAGAGAAGGGCTACCATAATGATAAGGGGAATGGAACAGCTCCCCTATGAGGAAAGACTAAAGAGGTTAGGACTTTTCAGCTTGGAGAAGAGACGGCTGAGGGGGGATATGATAGAGGTGTTTAAAATCATGAGAGGTCTAGAACGGGTAGATGTAAATCGGTTATTTACTCTTTCGGATAGTAGAAAGACTAGGGGGCACTCCATGAAGTTAACATGGGGCACATTTAAAACTAATCGGAGAAAGTTCTTTTTTACTCAACGCACAATTAAACTCTGGAATTTGTTGCCAGAGGATGTGGTTAGTGCAGTTAGTGTAGCTGTGTTTAAAAAAGGATTGGATAAGTTCTTGGAGGAGAAGTCCATTACCTGCTATTAAGTTCACTTAGAGAATAGCCACTGCCATTAGCAATGGTTACATGGAATAGACTTAGTTTTTGGGTACTTGCCAGGTTCTTGTGGCCTGGATTGGCTTCTGTTGGAAACAGGATGCTGGGCTTGATGGACCCTTGGTCTGACCCAGTATGGCAGGTTCTTATGTTCTTAACTTGTTTGCTTGGGCCAGACCCCTGGTTTTAAAGCAGCAACTTTGGGGATAAGCATTTCTCTCTTATATACGCCCTCTGAGCCCCCACTTCTTGCCACTGTAAGACAGGACATGGGCCAAGAAGAATCTTCTGTCTGACCCAGTCTGGCAACTCTCAGAGTCTTAATCAGCCAGAAGCACAGCGCCTACTAATGGCCAAGCAGTATAAGCACAGCTTAAGAAAACAAACTTAACACAAAGCACTCCTACCAGAGCCCAAAACATTGCACTTTCCTTTCTGAAGGGACACAATCAAAGCAGCAGGAGGTACAGAGAATCTGTCTTGCTGTCTGGGATTAGACTCCCCTTGGAGTATGCATTCGCTGCCTTGAGCCTCCATGCGATTCAAAGAGAAAATGGAGAATTCACTCACTGGGACATGATGGGTTTGTTTCTTCTGTTACTGGGTGAGGGTCCCCATCACACACCCGTATCTCAGAACTGGGTTTGGTTTCAATTACAGAGACTTCCAAACGTAAAGACGGAAAAATCAACGTCAAATCTGAGACCCTTCCCAAAGTTTGTCAGCAAACCTCAAAGCAACATTTTAGGCAATTTTTGCCAGAAACGACCATTTCACATCTGCAGAATAGAAGTTATGGCTACATCTCCAGATATGAAGCTTCCGCTTAGCGCATCGTTCCTCCGGACAGATGACATGCAGGAGTCACCTCTGGTAACAGGATGCTGCCAGCAATTGTACAAGCACCAGGTGGCACAAGGTAAGGACAGCCTGGGAGGCAGGAAGGGGAAGTACAGCCAGTCCAGTGACTCAGTTGATAATTGCCTCTGGGTTGAGTCTTCGGCTCCTGGGGTTGGCCAGAGCTGGGAATGCTGTGGAGGTAGCAGTCACAGCTCCCTCCACTCCCAGGGTGGGGGTGGGCAGTACCAATCATTGCATAAAGTGACACAGAGTGACCAAATTCAAGTCCTCTTTTTGCAGGGCTCCAGACACAGCCCTGGTGCATGGTCCCGGTCCAGGATTGTCTCTACTATGACTGGGATATAAAATAGGGGGGAAATTCCCGGATGTCAGATCCCACCCTGGGTTTGACTGAGCTTGCATTACAAAGTAGCAGGAGGAATCTGCCGGGTGAAACATGGAAGAGGTAGGCACAAGTATCTCCAGAGGGGTTAGTTTTGTGCAGACCATGAATGACGAATGAACTCTCTCAGATTTACTGCACATGAAAAGTATCTCCCTAACACCTTTGGGGTTCCACATAAAACTGTATCTCTTCATTCAGGTCCATGGTCTCTCTGTCTCCTGCATGAACAGGTTCACCCTGGCCAGTAGTTGTACCAGGGATGTTTTCTTCATTTGAACATTTGGCATCATCTTCCCCTCCATTATTCGTCTGAATTTTCCTTTTTCCTTCCTTTCATACTCCAGTAGAGGTCACCTGTGCAGTAAGGTCACCACGTGAAGATACTCAGCAACAGAAACGTACTCTGTTCTCTCCCTATTGGAAAATGATCAGCAGTTATTAGTTACGGACCTCAGTGAACTCAGGTGAGGCAAGATGAGTCAGGAATGGGGAGGGAGGAGAGGCAGGGCAAATGTAGCCTGGGAGGAAGGGAAAGGACAGCAGAGGGTGCGTGGTGAGAGGAGCATAGGAGGAGATGGAGATGGTTGCCATGAAGTGTTCTTGATATTGATAATATGAGGAGGTCTGTGAGACATCCAAAAGAATCAGACACCACCAAGGTCCTCCCAGTCAGTATGGACTTGATGAGCCCATTCTGTATTAGATTACAGGATATAAAATACTTTTTAAATTTATTAGTCTTATTTTCAAAAAATAAAATGTGACTTACAATATAAAAACATAAAATAAAATCAGAAATATAAAATATACATCACAATTACAATAAACTAAAATAGCACCAGAACTGACAACCATCATCTAACATTATCTATCAGTCCAACAGTATTAAACTCCTAAAATAAATCATCAATTAAACACCTTTGTAAAAAAACAAGTCTTGCAAAGTTTATGGAAGGTCACGTTTCTCCCTCTAATCTCACCTTCCACAAATCAGGGCCAGCTGAAAAAAAAATCTGTTGCGTAACCACTAACTTTACCTGTGTCAGAGGAGAAACTACTAAAAGCACATCTTGCGAAGACTGTAAGATGATATTCTGTCCGCCATTCACAACTATATGACCCAGGGACACAATTTTAAAACTAATCCTGGCTACAAGAGGCAGCCAATAAAGCTGCTGTAAGGCAGGGGAAACATGATAAGCTGGAGCCTAGCTGCTTGCTTTCCACCTGAACCAAAAAGGAATTACCGAAAATGAGACCCTGGACCACCATTCTCAGGGCTTTCCTAGTCAAAAGGAGCAAAGATTGTGAAATTTGCTAAAAAGACTTCTTCACTAGATGATATACCTGACTCTGCATTATTAGGCCCAAATCTAAAAATTACCACAAGGAGACTAATTCCAATTTCAGTTCTAATGGGTGGCCATCCCAATACAGGAAGTCATCAACTTAAATCATCTGCTATCCTGGTCCCAAAATTGGTCCTAAATCCTGACTGGCAAACATTAAAGTTATCTTCCTCCAGCCGTTGTCCTAATTGTATCAGTACTGTCCATTTTATTAGCTCAGCTAAAAATTGAAGATTAGATATGGGTCTAAAATTTGCTACTTGTCCTGGGTTAGCATTAAGGTTTTTTCAAACTGAATAAATCAAAGCTTCTTTTAATCATAAGCAAGTTATAAGACTGGAACAAGATCTATCCCACAGTTCTTCACCAACCATAATATAATCACCCAATGAAGCAGTGGCACAATTTTAAAACTAAACCAGATGACCTAGAAGCGTGTACCTTGGCTTAGTATGCCATTCTGACTTGAAAGAAATTTATAATTTGAATTATAAACCAATGACCCAAGAAATAGGGAAGGATCTAGAAAGATGGGGCACCCTTACTATAAGCTGGATGGGATGCAGCCTGATCATGAGGAAGTCTGTTTGGAAGTTATTGTTTCTCTATGCTCCTTATTCAAGTTCCAGCTCTGTTTTATCAAAATCTGAATAAAATGGTGTACACGTTTGGAGAAACAGAAGGGCTACAGATGCTTATAGAGCAGGGTGGGCTTGCTTCTCCATGTTTTCTTGTATATTACAGAGCAATAGTACTGCAATCAGTGAAACAGCTGTGCAACTCAAGCAAGGTGGCTCTTAATGCAGGATATTTGAAAGATTCTGGGTGTTGGGTGTGGATTAGATTATATGAGTTAGAGTAGAAGTTCTTGCTATGATGAAGGCCATTCACTTCTTGGCAATGTTATATGCATATGGAAGACAGTGCAGAAAAAAGTGAAACATTTCCTTACTGTAAGAGCATTACCACCATTCTGCTCTTCAGAATTTGCTAAATAGTTTTAAATCTAGAGGGGCAGAGTGAACATATTACAATTGACAGGATACAATACATTTGCATCCCTACAGCAGCTGGAAGACAAACTAATGTAGAATACTATTTTATCACTATTTCCAACTTTAGTATTTCGTGGAGTGGGCAGAATACATGCAGCGCTTCATCTGAGAGATGGCCCTGTACAAGAATGCAGTTCTTAAGGGTACAAAAAGCATTGAGAGATGATGGCATGTGGGAACACCTCCACATGGGGTAGCTTTCGAACAACTGGTTACAAGAACATCTGGATTAGGGCCAGAGGAAAATGGTCATGGGCCAAATTCTAACTGTTACCTAACAAACAAAATACTAACATAAATACTCACATGTAATCCACAATAAAATACACTAATGCTCTCTCATTCCAGTCTTACAATATTTCAATCACATAAAACCATAACAATATTCTACGGCATACGTTACTGCTAACCAATACTCTTCATATTGATACAATAATGCTGACTACTTATGTACATCTTATAAATTGTAAACTTTTAATATATTCACTGGTTTTTAGAAACAATTTTATAAGACTCCCCTACAAAGTAGGATCTTCTTTGTTTCACCTATATTAGGCTTCTTCAGGGTTTTGGTTTTTTTTAAATTGACCTATTACAATGTTAACCTGTCACTATTCATTTAAACACCAGTACTCCAATCCACCATTCAATACACAAATGGAACAGCTCCCCTATGAGGAAAGACTAAAGAGGTTAGGGCTGTTCAGCTTGGAGAAGAGACGGCTGAGGGGGGATATGATAGAGATGTTTAAAATCATGAGAGGTCTAGAACAGGTAGATGTGAATCGGTTATTTACTCTTTCGGATAGTAGAAAGACTAGGGGGCACTCCATGAAGTTAGCATGGGGCACATTTAAAACTAATCGGAGAAAGTTCTTTTTCACTCAACGCACAATTAAACTCTGGAATTTGTTGCCAGAGGATGTGGTTAGTGCAGTTAGTGTAGCTGGGTTTAAAAAAGGATTGGATAAGTTCTTGGAGGAGAAGTCCATTACCTGCTATTAATCAAGTTGACTTAGAAAATAGCCACTGCTATTACTAGCAACGGTAACATGGAATAGACAGTTTTGGGATACTTGCCAGGTTCTTATGGCCTGGATTGGCCTCTGTTGGAAACAGGATGATGGGCTTGATGGACCCTTGGTCTGACCCAGTATGGCAGGTTCTTATGTTCTTAACATAATTGTGTATTGAATGGTGTGCTGGAGTACCGGTGTTAAATGAATAGTGACAGGTTAACATTGTAATAGCTCAATTTTTTAAAAAACCCTGAAGAAGCCTAATATAGGTGATCCTACTTTGTAGGGATGATCCTACTTTGTAGGGAGTCTTATAAAATTGTTTCTAAAAACCAGTGAATATATTAAAAGTTTACGATATATAAGATGCACATAAACAGTGAACAATGTATCAAGATGAACAGTATTGGTTAGCAGTAATATGTGTGCATTAGAATATTGTTATGGTTTTGGGTTTTTTAAATTTTTTATTTATTTGTTATAGATAACTTTAGATAGGAAACAACCACTTTAGATAGGAAACAACCAATCTAGAATGGGTTATTAACAACTTATGTAAAAGAAAAAATAAAGGCTAGGATAAACACTATATCCATCTATTACTAGGTAATCATTTTACCCTGTACAAAGAAATTTACAGAGATCCAAGGGTTACATAGAACACAATTTAAGCATAGGTAAAAGTAAAAAAGAAATTAAAGGGAGACAAAGAATATTATAAATTTACACCATAACACAGTTAGGTAGCACTGCCTTCCATTCTGAGGGAATCTAGAAAAAAACGCAATTGAGACAGTTAAAAAAAAAATATATCAGACATTATTCAATTTCAATACACATTTACAAGGGTATCTAATGGTAATCTGTGCTCCTAGCTGTCTAGCCTCCTGACACATTCCTACAAACTTCTTCCTACGTATCTGAGTAGTTCTAGTGATATCGGGATATACCCAAATTTTCTGACCCTAGTACATTTTATCTCTGTTACGAAGAAAAAGCCTCAATGTAGAGTCCCGATCAGCAGGAAAAACAAAGGTAACAAGTAAAGTTCCGCGGAAATCCACCCCCAATGTTTCCAATAAAACGGAGAGATCAGCACCCCCCAGATTCTGAAACTTGTGATTTTCTGTCTTCTCAGTAGATGAAAAATATATATTGGACAAAGGTGGAATTGTGTCAGATGGAAAATGCAATATGTCCATTAAATACTTTTTAATTTGATCTCGTGGAGATATTAATTTTACACGGGGAAAATTTAACACTCTCAGATTTAAGAATCTAAGAGCGTTTTCCATGTTCTCCATTTTCTTTGAAGCCACTAATTCTCCTTGAGCTAGATCACTCTAACTGAGAGACTCGTGAGTCTAAATCATTAATTCTAACAGCATGAGAGCTGAGTAATGGTTCCATACGTTGAATACTTTTTTGTGACTCAGTTATAACAGAAGTTAATGCTGAGATAGAAGTTTCCAGGGAAATCAAAGCACGCCACACTGATTCTAAGGTAATAGCCTGAGGTTTAAGCGTTTTCAAATTTAAAGCAGTGCTTACCGCACCTTCCCGGCAGACTTCTAAATCCTGGCAGGATAATCTGCCGGATCTTCTCTCCCATCGCAGATGGAAACTGGTGCACTCTGGCTTAGTTGTTTTTGCTCTTCTAAGTTAACCTGCCGCAACGCAGGCTGAGGCAACGGGCCTGGCGTGCTTTCAGGTACAAGCCCATGCCGAATGCTCCGGATCCTGCCTCAGCGGTCAGCTTCACATCCGGCAGTAGCTGTGGTGAAGCCTGGCCCAGAACCCGCACTAAGTCGTGGGATGGTGGAGAAGGAGTCATGGGAGCCCCGGGACTCAAAGATGTTTGCATGTCCTGCAGAGCCGGGGTGTGCTCCTCCCCGGAATCCGCTGCGGACCTCCCTCCCGGGGTTGATATATTCGATGGGGTAAAGAAGCCCTCTATGGTAGGTTGGGTCGGGGTGGATAAGGTAGGCTCTGAGGATTCCACCCGAATCCGTCCCTTCCTCTCAGTATGCGGCATCTGCGTTTTGAAGAAAATCCGCAAAGAGAAAGCCTCTGACTCCATCCTCCCTTCAAGACGCCATCTTGGATCAGAATATTGTTATGGTTTTATGAGATTGAAATATTGTAAGACTGGAATGAGAGAGCATTAGTGTATGAATGTGATGAATGGGGTATTTATATTGTGGAATACATGTCAGTATTTTATGTTAGGTATTATTTGGGTGGTGCATTTCTGTACATTATTGTATATGAAAAGCTGTGTATTGATATGTTTCTAGTAAGTTTTTAATTAAGTATTTGTTATATGGATATTGTAAAATTAACTTAAACATTTGTATAATTTAGTTACAGTTATGTGCGTGATTCCTTCAGTGTTGGTTATTGGAATCCACTATTTATACCTTCATGTAGTGTAGTACCAAATTCTAAGGGTTCATTTACCAAATGATGTAGAGAATCACAAGATAAGCATGTCCCTCACATCTGACCCCGGTCAAATTTAATGGTATGGGAGTTTGTTCAGATAGGAGGGACATTTCTTTCACACATGGTGGATAGGAGAGACATTTCTTTCACACATGGTGGATAGGAGGGACATTTCTTTCACACGTGGTGGATAGGAGGGGCATTTCTTTCACACGTGGTGGATAGGAGGGACATTTCTTTCACACGTGGTGGATAGGAGGGGCATTTCTTTCACACGTGGTGGATAGGAGGGACATTTCTTTCACACGTGGTGGATAGGAGGGACATTTCTTTCACACATGGTGGATAGGAGGGACATTTCTTTCACACGTGATGACACAAACGGAGCCTTCTGCTGGATCTCAGAATTCCATTCCTGGGTTATGTGAAGGACTGGAGTGGGCCCTGATCCATTAGAGAGAATGCACAACACAGGGGGACTGAAGTCTATGAGAGACTCTGAACTCATTCACAGAAAGGAAGAAAGACGCTGAGAAGAGTGAAGAAGATGAGTTACAGAGCGCCACAGGTGAAACTCAGCTCCCTAAGGTCTTAACAACATTTTAACCTGTGCACTCTGCTCTCTGGGATAGTCCACAGCTCTAGTTTTATGAGTTTAATGTTAGAAATGTTTTCAGAGAGTATGATTTGTGTTTATTGTGTCAGCAAATTTTGTAGCCAGTGTTTTATGTAACGATGCTCTCAGAGGATGTATCGCAGAGTTACACTGTTTTTATCTTGTGCTTGGAAAATCCGGATTAAAAAAAAGTTACAAAGCAAAAAAGGGATGGGGTGGGCTGAGGGTGGAGGATGAGAGGTGCATGGCATTGGCACAGAGTAAGGGGATTCTGAAGTCAGAAATGAAGCTTGGAGGTGCAGGACAAGAGAGAAAGGAACATAAGAACATAAGAAAATGCCATACTGGGTCAGACCAAGGGTCCATCAAGCCCAGCATCCTGTTTCCAACAGTGGCCAGTCCAGGCCATAAGAACCTGGCAAGTACCCAAAAACCAAGTCTATTCCATGTAACCATTGCTAATGGCAGTGGCTATTCTCTAAGTGAACTTAATAGCAGGTAATGGACTTCTCCTCCAAGAACTTATTCAATCCTTTTTTAAACACAGCTATACTAACTGCACGGACTAACTGCAGGACAGCAGCAAGCCACTGTGAGAAGTGGAAGTCACAGGCAGAGTAAGAAAAAGCGCCATCCAGTCAGGCCAGCAATCCGGCTTCACCTTGCCTCAATGCATGCTGAGTGGCCTCTCCTGACCATGTCCTGCACAGCTAGCCCGAAGTGCTGGTGCCACTCACCGAGGTGTCCTCAGAACAGGAGGCAATGATGTTCTCCAGGAATGGGCTCCATTTGATGTCCAGAACATTGCCTTGGTGGCCACAGACTTTTGGGTAGTTGGGTTCAATACGTCCAGTCTGTCAAGAAACAGAAATAGAAAAATGTTAATAATCTGTCTGATGTAACCTTCAGGTGCTAGGCTAAGCTTAAAAAAAAGAAAAAAGTCAACTACATAGAGGGCTGACCCCTCCCCGTCCTCCTGCCTGCTGAAAGGAATAGTACTTAGCTACCTCTGCCTCCTCGACTCAGCCTCGCCACAAAGGCTGAACCACCAGGGGCTGGCCAGGGCCCTGCTGGCAGGAGAGGAGGCAGCCATTACTGGGAGCCCACGGCACAGCCAGGTAGGCACCACACCAGCCAATTTGCTAGACGTTTCCCTTGTGCAGAGCCCCTCCAAAGCATGGGGGGGTCACCTCCTCCATTGCATAACTGTTATAACTGGCAGAGTACATGAGGCATTTCCAAGCTGAACTAATTAGCAACTCTAAACACTTAATAGAACAGTATCCATGTGACAGGGCCGCTCTGGCCTGTCCTACGTTCTCAGAATCCCTTAAGAACATAAGAACATAAGAAAATGCCATACTGGGTCAGACCAAGGGTCCATCAAGCCCAGCATCCTGTTTCCAACAGTGGCCAGTCCAGGCCATAAGAACCTGGCAAGTACCCAAAAACTAAGTCTATTCCATGTTACCATTGCTAATGGCAGTGGCTATTCTCTAAGTGAACTTAATAGCAGTTAATGGACTTCTCCTCCAAGAACTTATCCAAACCTTTTTTAAACACAGCTACACTAACTGCACTAACCACATCTTCTCTGTAAAACACACCAACATTTTCTTAGTCACAGATTTTATGTTTATCTTTAATTGCCTTTTAGTATAACAGAGACGCTGCTTATCAATCAACAGCCAGAGTCAGCCGGTCAGTGTTCACCTTTATGGTTCTTGCTATCCATTTCCCACAGGCCTTCCTTCACAGCACAAACCAAACTAACATTTTACAATCTGGGAGTTCTGGGTTTCACTCAGATCTGCTCCTGCAAAAGCCAAATCTAACCTAAGTCCAGTCCAACTTGAACTAGAGACATGGAGTACCTGTGTTACTCCCTCTACCTGCCATCTGCAGGAGGATTGTAGTTCTGGGTTTCCAACCATGTTGGGAAAGCAGCATAGAAGGATGGTTAAATAAATAAATAAATATTGCACCAATCCAATACCTCACAGTTCAATTAAATCACTTAATTTCTTTTGTATAGCAGATTATAGAAGGCATTCACATAATTTATTTATTTATTTATTTAAAGTTTCTTTTATACCGATGACCGTTTACACATCGCATCGGTTTACAGTTAAAAAGGAACAAATGGGCAGAACCCTTACATATAACATTGAAAAAACAGGTTAACTTTTGGGCGGGGCCCTTACATGTAACTGAGAACAAGGTGGTTAAAAGTGGGATAGGGTATAGAGCTGACTATGCCGCGAGCGTCCGTGATATCAATAAATAGATACAGCAAAATCAGCAAAATCACAACTATTTACAAAAGCTAATTACATAAGTAGCCGAGTCAAAGTACAAAATCGATGGGCATGAGACGTATTCCGAGAAATAGATTCCTAGTCATGTAGCAAATTCTTAGTTACTCAATTTTTAGTTAAACAGTGGGGGTTTATGTAATGGCAGGTGATGTGTGGTAAGCTTGCTGGAAGAGCCATGTTTTCAGTTTTTTCTTGAAAGTGGGTGTGTATGTTTCCAGGCGTATATCGGGAGGCAGGGAGTTCCATATGGAGGGGCCAGCGAGAGAGAAAGCTCTGCTTATGGTAGATGATAATTTGAAAGATTTGATGGGTTGGGCACGTAGGGTTCCTTGGAGGGCTGTACGTGTGGGTCTATTCGAGGTACGGGGGAGGAGTGGGGGGTTAATCCAATTGAATCCAATTGAATCCAATTGAATCCAATCCAATAGATTAACAAGGTAAATGAATTACAAACAAAGAGAAAAAATGATATTAAATACTTTTTAATCAATCTAACAAACACTTCAACAATTTTTACAATATGCTTACAAAATGTGTATTATGTGATCGCATGCCTGCTCTAATATACAATCACATTTAAGATATCTATTGTCACTGGATCATATGAGATCTAAAATCGCAATAAAATCATCCAACATTCATACCCATTCATTCCAACTTTGACCACAGATCATCCCTAAAACGTTTATACAATTTGTATAACAATATACTAAAATGTAATGAGAACATACAATATGGTAATGCAAAAATGTTTTTTTATATCATCCATATTATCTACTCATCATGTTTTCACGTATTATCAATAGATGGAAGCTTCTTTGGAGATACTCATGGCTTATAAAAGTCTTCACAATTTTTGAATCTTATTCCTTCTATTCCCTTTAGAATCTTATTCCTTCTATTCCCTACAAAGAATTCTTTGTTTCACCCTTAAAGTCAAGAGCTTCCTCAGAGGAAATCTCTTAACACCATCAAGCACATCGTGCCAATATCCAATCATATAGCATCACCCATACAATTTCTCTAAATGAATCTCTTTACACTGTATCGCAGCACATGATCCAAGTCCAGCAACACGAGACATCTTCACTAAAACGCCATTATCTCTGTGAAATGAAGAATTCTTTGTAGGGAATAGAAGGAGTAAGATTTCTCACAATCCTCTTGTGATTTAAAAACTTTGACTAATTTTGTATCAATGGCAAATTTGATCATCTCACTTGGTAGAAACAAGTTGGCAGAAAAACATCAAATGGCCATCTAGTCTGCCCATCCGCCCAACTAATTTAGCTTTCCAATTCCCATCACTCCCTCAGATATCCCCTGTATTTATCCCAGGCTTTCTTGAATTCATCTCCAGCACCTCCACTGAAGGTTGCTCCGTGCATCCAGTACTTTCTCTGAAAAGAAATATTTTGTAACATTACTCCTGAGTTTACCCCCTTTTTCCTTCATCTCATGACCCTTTGTTCTAGAGTCTCCTTTTTGTTGAACGAGGCTCACCTCCTGTGCATGGAAATCTTTGAGATATTTAAATGTCTCTATCATATCTCCCCTATCTCACTTTCCCTCTAGGGTGTACATGTTTAGATCTTTAAGTCTATCCCCATATGCTTTACAACGAAAACCACAGACCATGTTAGTAGACTCCCTCTGGAGCGACTCCATCCTGTTTATATCCTTTTGAAGGTGCGGTCTCCAGAACTGTACTCAGTATTCCAAGTGAGGTCTCACCAGGGACCTTTGAGATATTTGAATGTCTCTGTCATACCTCCCTTATCCTGCCTTTTCTTTAGGGTATACATGTTTAGATCTTTAAGTCTATCCCCATATGTTTTAGAATGAAGGCCATTGACCATTTGAGTAGCTATCTTCTGGACCGATCTCTGCTCCAACGTAACCCAATTTATTTACAAACTTTTTATGCCATCCCATCCCATGTTCTAAGTGGCTAACAAGTAAACATATTAAGAACACAATATCTTTCAAAATGGAGTTTTCCAGCCAAAGAAGTTCTAACACCTCCAGCCCTGCCCCCTTATTTTCTGGGAACTTTGTGGACAAAGTGTGGATAATTTTGAAGGAGAAGATTTATGTGAGAATCATCTAGGGGTCATGCACCAGGGCAACAGTTTTTGATGCTTCCAGCATCAAAAACTGAAGGACATGTTATGGATGTGGCCCCTTAGGCCAAGGGGGAGTTGGTGCAACCTGCAGGGAGGAACCCTGAGGGTCCTCACCGTCAGCAAGCGAAGCCAGCTGAAGCAGAGGCCCAACTGGAGCTTCGCTAATACCATCCTACATTCCCCTTAGGTTGAGCCCTTGGATGCCAGGACCAGCCTCTGTAGAGGGCCTTTGTAGAGGTGAAGATCTGTCGCAATGAAGTTGATGCAGGCCAGCACGGAGAAGGACAAGCAGTGATCAGGGCAGGCATCAGTCAGGGTCAGGTTCAGGCTGTGGTCAGAGACAGGCAGCGTTCTCACAGTGTCGTGGTTCAGGCAGTGGTCAGAGGCAGACAGAAGACAAGCAGTATCGAGGTCCAATCCGAGGTCAAGCCAGAAGTCCAATTCAAGTCAAAGCCAGAAATCTGGTCAGAGGTCAAAACCAGAAGTCCAGTACAAGGAACGAAGAGGAGGAGGGACCACAAGAGCAAGATGAGACGCTGAATACAGATAAAAGAAAGACTGACCATGAAGACAAGAACTCAGGAGACAAACCAGACTCCCAAGGAACCAGGAACAACACACAGCGGAAACTAGGAAGTGAGGAGCAGGAAGCAAGAACTAGGAATGCGGAGGCAAAGCACTTCTCCATATGGAGTCGACCTATTGTTGAGGGACTGGAAGGGTGTCTGGAGAACCTTTAAATATGGCTTGGACAATGACATTGTCAGGAGGTGCCCTCTAGGCATTCCCACCACTGGCCCTTTAAATAGCATGAAGGCGGGCATGTGTGCACCTAGGGAGGCCCAGAGAGGTGGTGGTGTGAAAGGCAGGCTGGGACTGACGTCCTGCTGCAAGAGTGTGGCGATCAGCCACATCATGGAATGGAGGGTCCAGGCCGGCATCAAGAGAGCAGGTGAGCGCGGCAGTCCATGGCCTTGCCACGCGGACTAGCAAGCATAACAGGACCAGATAGGGACAAGTCTCAGCAGCATGGAACAACTAATCCAAATCTTTATATAATAAAAGAAACATTTGAGCATTAGAATCTCATTAAACAGTACAGCACAGCGATTCTGGAAGCTAACGTATGCAGTTCTTAAAAGCTAACGTAGAGAAGAGAGTGAGCAGTGCTAGCAATGTAAGCATTCTAAGCTTTGGGAGGAGGCAGTACACAGAGGGCCTAGGTTCAATTCTCCCTGGGTCAGCCATCATGCAACAGTGACACCAATGCCACAAAAGCAGGTTTCTGGAAGGAGCCCTGGTGCGTGGCTTCCAGTTAAGGACTTATTGCTGCAGTGATTAGACCAAGAAGTTGGGAGGGAATATAAAATAAAAGGAATAATCCTCGGATAGTTGCAAATGAAGGCTCATGGCGACAGATCTCAGCTCTGCTTCCAACTGAGCTGAAAGGAGCAGGAGAAAAACTGCTGGGTCAAAAATAGAATGAACCCCCCCCCCCCCAAAAAAAAACCAACAAAAAGCATCGGGAGGGAAGTCTGTGCTGTGATACGGTAGAAGCGATAGGCAGTGCTTGAAATGACCCTTTATTTACATTCAGCAGATCCAAGAGTTCCTTTAGCATTATAGACGGATAGTGCTAGTGGAGGATGAAAAGTGGCGCTGTTGAGCAAACCTCAGAATATTAGAAATGACATCTATTCGTTATATTCTCATTTAAGTCCACAAGCACTAAGCACAATTACGGAGAGGCTCTGCTGATGTACCACAATGCAGCTTTTCTGGGCTGAGCAGGAGGACTCTGAACAGAAATGGACCATAGAAGGAAGGCCAGGAGCAAACCCACTTAAACACCAGAGACCAATAACACAACAAGAACACCCGAGTTCCTTAGAACCCCCATCTTCCCATGTCAAACAGCAGAAGGTGACATCCCAGCGCTTCCTGTGTGGAATGGGAGTGAAAAGTACGAACCTGCTCCAGAGGGATGACCAGAAAGGCTCCTCCGCCAGCACACTCTGTTACAATAGCCAGGAACTTGGCATTGACGGCACAAAAGTGGTTGTCATGCACGTTCTTGGTGATGGGGACGCCATCAAAGCACTGCTCTCGGTTTGCCACCTTCCCGTAGACATTCCTGAACTTTGAGGTGCGATACTGAGGACGCCATGACATCTGGGGGACAAATAAAGACAGGCACTGTTTACAGACATCGGTTCTGCCTTTCAAACCCATACCCACTTCTTTTCTGGGGCTAAACGGCTTAACAAATTGCCCTGATTTTCTATTCTTACCCGACTGTAAATTGTTGTAGAATTTTAAAAACATGACAATTCTGCCTAATAACAAAGCAATTTACAGTCAGGTAAGAATAGAAAATCAGGGCAATTTGTACATTTTGGTGGAATCAGAGTTTCCCTTTGCAAATCTGGCAGCCAGTGGTGGCCTAAAATTGCCCGTGGACTTTTCACCTATTCCGAAGCAGATGCAAAGCACGGGAAATAATGCACCAAGTGGGGATTTCAAAACGAAAAGTACCAGGTGTACTTTCCTGTCCCTCCCTGGCTCTGCACGCATCCTGAGGCAGCCACAAACAGCAGCGTCATTTTCAGCACAGGGAGTTTACCTGCGTAGCTCCTGAGCGCATGCTGTATCTGCTAGCAGGTAGGTGCTGGGAAAGGGCTTACATCCTGCAAAGAATTTTTGGAAAAGCTGAACTATTCTGTGTGCTGTGAAATACACCAACTCTGAATCAATCCTGCGTGGAGTTTAAGGTTTGAATGTAATCTGCAATTAACTCCTATTTAGTAATCGTCTAACTTTTATTCCTATTGCTGGTCATTGACAAACTAACAGAATAGTTAGATTTAAATCTACCCACTCCTTAAACAGCTTTAAAAATGTTAACACAAATTAAGTGCTGTTTTGAAGAAGCAACGCCACCGGGAAGGAGACCATTACCTTGGGGTGATCCTGTAGCTGTGACCTGCTCTCCAGATGCCGCCTTTTCCTCTCATATTGAGGATGTCTCTCCAGGGGAGAATGCCCAGGAGGGAAGGGTTAGGGCTTCCGAATGGAGATAGCTGGGTGGCTCCTCCACAGCAGCACAGGCGTTGCTAGACTGGAAGTTTTTATTTCTAAATTCCCGTCTGCCTCAACGTCTTCAGGTCTGCCACTCATTCTCAGAGCCAGGAACTCTTTGTACACAAATAGGCCTCTCAGACAGATGTGGCACTCTGTGCAAAAGCCTGGCTCGTCCGCATCCCACTGCTGGACGGTGGTCTGCATCTTCATTTTTGTTGAGCTGTTAAAACTTTTTAAAGCTTAAATACCTTGATGCATGAAAAGGTTTGGAGGCTTAGGGGTACCTGACTTACAAGTGCTTAATGCTGCATGTTTGCTGCACTATATATAAGAATGGGCTTAGAGAAGGGTTGATGGAGGAATTAGTTTGGCCACATAAAGATATAAATTGAAATCATTTTCCTAGAAATTTAGTTAAAAGCGTTACATGTCAACACATATTGAACTGCGGCCTTCGTGAAAGCGTGGAAATGGGGGTGAGTTTGGGATCACAAAGAGTTTAATGTTTCGCCTTTCCTACATTTGACTGGACATCAAACTTTTCCAGTTGGTCTTGAAACATCTGTATTTCATACATGGGAAAAGAAGAGGCTGTACTGCTTAAGCCAACTAGTTCAGGATGATTTGGGTTCTTTGAGCTCTTTTCATCAATTAAAAAACCCTAATCGGACCTTCCAGCAAACTGTTTTTTTTTCCGCATATTTACAAATCTGACACTGTAGTCTAAAGACTTGTGATGGAAAATTTGAAAATATTACTTTTTCAGACAATGAGACTTTTATCTATACAATTCCCAAATTTAACAAAGTTGGAATTTGGGGACACTTATTGAACAAATAGCTCACTGCTACTCATCTTGATAAGTTGGGGAGATACTGAAATGGTGACTTGGGGCATGAAATGGAAGTGGCAGATATTGTACATTTGCTTTTTCAATCATTTATCATCTGCCAACCTAAGAGATACAATTCAAGATCGTACATCGCATTTATGGGAATTGGACATATGTTAGTAACATTTGCTGGAGGGGTTGTAACTCTGTGGGATCCTTTTTCCATATCTGGTGGGTTTGTCCTGTTATTCGGTTGTTTTGGAAATAGATAATGACTCTTCTTTCAGAGATCCTACAAGAAGTTATTGTTTTGTTGTTGGAGATTGCACTTCTGAATTGTTCTCTTGAAAGTATTGTACTGTTTCCCAACTTCTGATATAACAGTTTTGCATAGCGGCCAGGATTAAGATTGCCTGCTATTGGAAACGGAAAGCTGCCCCGCCTCTGAATAAGGTGTTATCCAGACTTGATACAGTGTGTGAGCAAAATCACAGCTGCTAAACGACATGATTTGCGGAAATTTCACTCCATATGGGGTCCTTATATGTCCTGGAGGGAACATATGTCATGCTTATCATTTCTTTGTTAGGTCATTCCAATGATCTGTTCATCAGTCTTGCAGTGCAATGACACAAGGCACTCTTGCACTTTGTAGATGTGCGGAAAGTCTGGGGGAGGGGGGATCATATTGACCATTTATTCCTACTCTTTCCTGTCTTTTAACCAGGTTACAATCCATAAAGGACATCTCCTATCCCATGACTTTTTAGTTTTCTTAGAACTTTTTCATGAGGGATTTTGTCAAACTCCTTCTGAAAATCCAAATACACCACATCTACCAGTTCACCTTTATCCACGTGTTTATTCTTCCCTTCAAAACAATTAAGCAGATTTGTGAGGCAAGACTTGCCTTGGGTAAAGCCATGCTGGCTGTGGCTCATTAAATCATATCTATTTATATGTTCTGTGATTTTATTCCTTATAATATTTTCCACAGTCTTTCCCGGCACTGAAGTCAGGCTCACCGGTCTAAGGTTTCCCGGATCACCCCTGGAGCCCTTTTTATATATTAGGGTTACAT
The DNA here is from genome assembly GCF_901001135.1 of Rhinatrema bivittatum. Classification (NCBI taxonomy): domain Eukaryota; kingdom Metazoa; phylum Chordata; class Amphibia; order Gymnophiona; family Rhinatrematidae; genus Rhinatrema; species Rhinatrema bivittatum. The sequence continues at coordinate 81,250,399 of NC_042627.1, read as the reverse complement.
TGACCACATAGGAAAATGTGGGAGGGAGGTTCCGGAAGCCAAATGTAGGCTCTTAGGTAGAAAGCTGAAATCCAGAACCTCTCTGAAACGCTCCCTGTTCCACCCGCAGGTCCCCAGAGGCAGGAGAGCTCTAGAGTCTCAGCACATAGATGAGACGATGGTGCAAGGAAGAGGGATTCAGTTTTGTGCAACTGGGAAGGGGGGAGTCTTTTCTGAAGGGATGGGCTCCACTTTAACCAGGGTGGAACCAGGCAGCTGGTGCTAACCTTTAAAAAGGAAGTAGTGGGGAACCCCCCTTCCGCCTGAGCATCCAGACAATAAAAGTTCCAAAGGAAAAACTAACAGTGGTGCATGGCTCCTCTCAGATGCCATCCCGGGACCCTGCAAGACCACATTTCTGAAAATTAAGATGGGAGAGGAAAGGACTCTGAAGCAGGATAACAGGGGGTGCTAAAGGGCAGGAATCTGTCTGTACTGGTTAGGCAGGGGGGTGGGAAGCTGAAGACTGGAATCACAGTGCAGTCGTTTGCTGAAAAGGGTACGGGGGTTGGCACAGTGACATCTAGTGCATGGCCTTATTGAAACAGCAGAGAATTAGGAAATATTACAGAGGTCTTGCCTCTAGACACTTTCTGCCTTTTTTCTCCAAATTCCTTTTCATTTTTATTGTTTGTGGATTTGTTTTGCTGCTCTGTCCCACTAAGATGTGGGGCTGCTGTGCTTCTGCATTATCCAGCTCTTCTTTTTACCCTACGGAGCTCACTGGGGGCTATTACACAGGTTTGCAATGCATCACAAGGTCAGCCATGGAGAAGGAAAGAAGCCTGGGTCGCACTGGGTCACACAGTCAGAAACTGGTGGACGTCGGACGGGACCCTGGCTCTATCGCACTGCAAGTTGTGCTTTTGCATAAACACGTCAGCACACAGCCTATGAAACCATCTGTATGCAATCAGGAAGGCAGGGCACCTTAGCACCAAACCAAGTCCCTGTTCTGATACAGCACAGCCTGACTCACATCTCTGAGCCAGCGCTTTAAGGATTCCTTATTTGCATAACCAGGGAAAGTGGGCTGAGTGGCTGCTGGAAAGCACTCAATCCGGCCGCTTGCCATCAGCTACTCAAAGCCACCTTTCTGCAGACAGACTCTCTGCAGGACTGCACTTCATGATGAATCTGAGTGTTCATTGCAGATTTCTCTGCAAGATCCTTAGTGCACAGAAGGAGGGGTAGAGACCTCCAGGCTCCATGAATTGGGAGGGAATACAAAAGGGAAAACAATGCCTCGGTAGCTATGAAGGAAGGCTCCTGGTTCCCAATCCCAGCCCTGGGAGGAAACTGCTGGGCCAAAACAGAACCCAGAGAAGGGGCTACTAAAATTGTGCAGAGCCTTGTCCATCAGGTCAGACATTGGTTATAAAGATACAAGACAGGGCCTTTTTGGTGGAGGTCATGGCGAGTCAGGAGGAGCCAATTCTTCACAGATGGGCGAAGGTTTAACAGAACAGCCCCAATCTCTGGAGAGGGTAAAGGAGCTCTTCCATCTGTGTCTGAGGCTTTAGGAATAAACAATCCATGCTACAGGGCCAAGAGGAAACGTCCCTGCAGAGCACCAGGTGTCTCAAAGAAGGTGCTGCCATACATTCGGTACCTTTACATGCTCAGGACCGGTTAGGAACAAAATCTCCATAACAACTGTCCAAAGCCTGGGAGGCATCCTCCGTCTGTCCAGCAAATGAAGATAAAGCAGCCCAGACCCAGAGCCCCCGTTAATCTCCAAGGAGAACCCACATTCCAAGAAAGGAGCACTTTTAGCCAAGGAGTAACCATGGTGAAGACAACAGCAAGCACAAAACAGATTAAAATGACATTCCACTTTTCAAAATATTAGTTTAGGATGAAAGTCTAATCTACATAACAAGGAAAGATTTACTCCATGCACATGAGATTTCTGAAATAACCAATGCAGACACACAGAGTAACCAGGAAAGAAGCAGCTATTTTGTTTGTATGCTGTATCTTACTTATTTATATTCCGCTTTTCGACATGGATTACATTCAGGAACATCAGATGTGGGCTGATATCAGACGCACAGGTCATGTGGGCTGTGTTAGCCATGATGAGACTTACAAGCAAGGTGACTCAGACTAGCAGGTCTGGAGAATATGCAGAAAACAAAAATCGGATGCCAGGGCCAAGCAATTCTGTCAAGGCCAGTACCACACGTCCTTTAACAGAACCAAAGCTTATAGAAGAAATTGTGCGATGTCTGTGGATGTGCAATGCAGAGAGACGGAGTTAAAGGTTCTTCAGACGTCGTAAAGCTATGCAGCTCACAAGCCACCAGGCACTGCGGCCTCCTGTTTTAAAATACAGATTCACACACGTAACTGTGGCTCCCGCTCCAGAGCGCCCACACCCTGCCCCTTTGGCTCATGCACGTGCATATACACGAGTAGATAGCGGGTTTTTAAAATCCGTGTTACTCACATGTGGCTCACAAACACCCCTATAAGGGCCTATTAGCTCGAGCGACGCTTTCAAAATTTGGCCCTTAATAGATTGGATCCTAACAATATGGAGAGAATGCATCCTTATAAAATGGATGAAAGAAGGGGAGCCCAGTGAAGAGCAACCGCAGATGCTAATGCTAGAGATCTTCCAAAATGAGAAAGGATTTACTCCTGGCTAGGAACCAAAAAAAGGAAATGCCAAGTTCAGGCGAATTCATAAGGAAATGAGCAATGCAAGCAGGGAAGGCTGCACCGAGGTGCCAAGAGTGAACTGTTTCCCGGTGTCCAGCGGGAGCAATATAGTGGCACAAGATATCCAAATCTGTACTGAATGAAGGAACCAGGCACTGAGGGGCAGAGTGGTCTTGTGAGAATGAAGGATTCAAAGGGCCCTGAAATGACCCATTAGAAAGTCCCGTGCACACGCGCTGCAGGGTTTCAAAAGGAATGCACATAACTTCTCTCAGAAAAGCCTCACACCCCAAACGTTTAAAAACAAGAAGCACATTTGTGCTGTTTTGGGAATTGGAAATGTTGTCATAGAAAACAGTTATTTAAAAACAAAAGAAGTGTATTCTCTGCCAGCTCTTCCCATCTCGCGAGCCTCACCGGTTCTCTGCTCTTCCAGGCCTGCCCTGTAGAAAGAAAACAGGAGATTTGTTTGCTTTGCTGTGAAATTCCTGCTTAAACTGTTCCTCAACCCTTTCCTCACCAAAAGTAAAACAAAGCAGTGCAGCTGGCACAGAAACCATCCCTCCCCCTACCCAGAGTCCACAGACGTTCCAAGAAAGCGAAGAGCAAACCCGAATCCCAGCTCAGGGAACAAAGAGGCCCTGACGCCAGCCCTTACAAACCCACAAGCAGCAGGAAGAGGCTCTCCATGCAGCCCTGGCCCCAGCAGAGACGGGTGGAAGGGGCTTCCACGTCGCAGGACAGAGCAGGATGAGGCTCTCCATGCAGCCCTGGCCCCAGCAGAGACGGGTGGAAGGGGCTTCCACGTCGCAGGACAGAGCAGGAAGAGGCTCTCCATGCAGCCCTGGCCCCAGCAGAGATGGGTGGAAGGGGCTTCCACGTCGCAGGACAGAGCAGGATGAGGCTCTCCATGCAGCCCTGGCCCCAGCAGAGACGGGTGGAAGGGGCTTCCACGTCGCAGGACAGAGCAGGATGAGGCTCTCCATGCAGCCCTGGCCCCATCAGAGACGGCTGGAAGGGGCTTCCACGTCGCAGGACAGAGCAGGATGAGGCTCTCCATGCAGCCCTGGCCCCAGCAGAGACGGCTGGAAGGGGCTTCCACGTCGCAGGACAGAGCAGGTTGAGGCTCTCCATGCAGCCCTGGCCCCAGCAGAGACGGGTGGAAGGGGCTTCCACGTCGCAGGACAGAGCAGGATGAGGCTCTCCATGCAGCCCTGGCCCCAGCAGAGACGGGTGGAAGGGGCTTCCACGTCGCAGGACAGAGCAGGATGAGGCTCTCCATGCAGCCCTGGCCCCAGCAGAGACGGGTGGAAGGGGCTTCCACGTCGCAGGACAGAGCAGGAAGAGGCTCTCCATGCAGCCCTGGCCCCAGCAGAGACGGGTGGAAGGGGCTTCCACGTCGCAGGACAGAGCAGGATGAGGCTCTCCATGCAGCCCTGGCCCCAGCAGAGACGGGTGGAAGGGGCTTCCACGTCGCAGGACAGAGCAGGATGAGGCTCTCCATGCAGCCCTGGCCCCAGCAGAGACGGGTGGAAGGGGCTTCCACGTCGCAGGACAGAGCAGGATGAGGCTCTCCATGCAGCCCTGGCCCCAGCAGAGACGGGTGGAAGGGGCTTCCACGTCGCAGGACAGAGCAGGATGAGGCTCTCCATGCAGCCCTGGCCCCAGCAGAGACGGGTGGAAGGGGCTTCCACGTCGCAGGACAGAGCAGGAAGAGGTTCTCCATGCAGCCCTGGCCCCAGCAGAGACGGGTGGAAGGGGCTTCCACGTCGCAGGACAGAGCAGGATGAGGCTCTCCATGCAGCCCTGGCCCCAGCAGAGACGGGTGGAAGGGGCTTCCACGTCGCAGGACAGAGCAGGATGAGGCTCTCCATGCAGCCCTGGCCCCAGCAGAGACGGGTGGAAGGGGCTTCCACGTCGCAGGACAGAGCAGGATGAGGCTCTCCATGCAGCCCTGGCCCCAGCAGAGACGGGTGGAAGGGGCTTCCACGTCGCAGGACAGAGCAGGATGAGGCTCTCCATGCAGCCCTGGCCCCAGCAGAGACGGGTGGAAGGGGCTTCCACGTCGCAGGACAGAGCAGGATGAGGCTCTCCATGCAGCCCTGGCCCCAGCAGAGACGGGTGGAAGGGGCTTCCACGTCGCAGAACAGAGCAGGATGAGGCTCTCCATGCAGCCCTGGCCCCAGCAGAGACGGGTGGAAGGGGCTTCCACGTCGCAGGACAGAGCAGGATGAGGCTCTCCATGCAGCCCTGGCCCCAGCAGAGACGGGTGGAAGGGGCTTCCACGTCGCAGGTCAGAGCAGGATGAGGCTCTCCATGCAGCCCTGGCCCCAGCAGAGACGGGTGGAAGGGCTTCCACGTCGCAGGACAGAGCAGGATGAGGCTCTCCATGCAGCCCTGGCCCCAGCAGAGACGGGTGGAAGGGGCTTCCACGTCGCAGGACAGAGCAGGATGAGGCTCTCCATGCAGCCCTGGCCCCAGCAGAGACGCGTGGAAGGGGCTTCCACGTCGCAGGACAGAGCAGGATGAGGCTCTCCATGCAGCCCTGGCCCCAGCAGAGACGGGTGGAAGGGGCTTCCACGTTGCAGGACAGAGCAGGATGAGGCTCTCCATGCAGCCCTGGCCCCAGCAGAGACGGGTGGAAGGGGCTTCCACATCGCAGGACAGATTAGCAGCCCTGCTCAGCCAGGCATGGCCAGGCGCTAAGTGACATGCAAAATGTTCTCAGGATCCAGCACTTAAGCAGGAAGAAAGGCCGGACTTGTTGAGGGCCTTGCCTGATGAGATGGAGGCTGAAGCAGGAAATTGGTACAAGAGCAGCTGTGTAAATACTTTAGGCCTTTCTGAATCACCCGCTTAACTAAGGTCATTTTGAATTGCAAGTTTTGAAATCAGCACATGTGGTCATTTTTTTCCTTTTTATTAGCTATAGAGGCTTCCCATTTTTTTATTTATATTTTTACATTTGATGTTAAACTTCCTTTGGTGAGTTTTACGATGTTAGTTATTGTCACCGAGTTATACAAATGTTGATAGATTGGGTGAGAAATACTGATGTCAGGGCACTGGCCAGCATGCTCGGGCTCAGCAGCAGGGTCTTTCGTTTTCAGTTTTAACTGATTTTCATCTGTAAATTCCCAGATTTAGTCCGATTTTCACCCTAATTTCCTGTGACTTGAAGAGCTGCAGCTGAAAAGATTTCCTTCCATCCTGGCCGGCCGGAAGCCAGTGCAAGTCCTGTCCTCTCCATCCCCGCCTCGCCCCAGCCCTCCCCTAACAGCTGCTGCGCTCTCCTTCCTACAGGAGCCTCACCTGCGTGCCAGGTGCTCAGAGGTGAGGCCTCAGCCACCCAAGGCTGCGCGGCTCGGGGGAAGGGTCAGGCTGCTGGAAAAGCTCTGGAGCCAAAGCACCAGCCAGGTTGCAGCTTCGCAGTCACCCAAAGCCAGAACAACTTGCTGGCGGGCTCCTGGGCTCCATGCAGGTGCAGAAGGAGGAGGATCCTGGAGCCACCACAGCCGATAAGGGAGGAGAGATAGAGAGACTCTTCAGAGAAAGAAGGGACACAATAAAAGAGTGGAAGCAAGAGAATAGAAAAGATGGAAATGCTGGAAAGAGATCACTTAAATAATCATTTGTGGGGAGTTCATATAGGCGACCTGGGACCTAAAATGACCAGTCCTGACTTCTGTCCTCCAAAATAAAACTCCAAAATTTACCAAGAAAAATTAAGAGTAATTTTTTGTTTGCTGATTTCCTCCATGTTTAATCTTCTCATAATAAACCCTGATAAATTCCTGGGAAAAATAAAGAACCATAAACAATGAAAATGAAGTTCCCTACTCATCAGAAAGGCATGAGGGGAAGACACTGCCAGGCACTGCCCAGCACACACAGAAAGGAGAGAGAGGGAGGGACACTGCCCAGCACACACAGGAAGGAGAGAGAGGGAGGGACACTGCCAGACACTACCCAGCACACACAGGAAGGAGAGAGGGGGAGGGACACTGCCAGACACTGCCCAGCACACACAGGAAGGAGAGAGAGGGAGGGACACTGCCAGACACTGCCCAGCACACACAGGAAGGAGAGAGAGGGAGGGACACTGCCAGACACTGCCCAGCACACACAGAAAGGAGAGAGAGGGAGGGACACTGCCCAGCACACACAGGAAGGAGAGAGAGGGAGGGACACTGCCAGACACTGCCCAGCACACACAGGAAGGAGAGAGGGGGAGGGACACTGCCAGACACTGCCCAGCACACACAGGAAGGAGAGAGAGGGAGGGACACTGCCAGACACTACCCAGCACACACAGGAAGGAGAGAGGGGGAGGGACACTGCCAGACACTGCCCAGCACACACAGGAAGGAGAGAGAGGGAGGGACACTGCCAGACACTGCCCAGCACACACAGGAAGGAGAGAGAGGGAGGGACACTGCCAGACACTGCCCAGCACACACAGAAAGGAGAGAGAGGGAGGGACACTGCCCAGCACACACAGGAAGGAGAGAGAGGGAGGGACACTGCCAGACACTGCCCAGCACACACAGGAAGGAGAGAGGGGGAGGGACACTGCCAGACACTGCCCAGCACACACAGGAAGGAGAGAGAGGGAGGGACACTGCCAGACACTACCCAGCACACACAGGAAGGAGAGAGGGGGAGGGACACTGCCAGACACTGCCCAGCACACACAGGAAGGAGAGAGAGGGAGGGACACTGCCAGACACTGCCCAGCACACACAGGAAGGAGAGAGAGGGAGGGACACTGCCAGACACTGCCCAGCACACACAGGAAGGAGAGAGAGGGAGGGACACTGCCAGACACTGCCCAGCACACACAGGAAGGAGAGAGAGTGAGGGACACTGCCAGACACTGCCCAGCACACACAGGAAGGAGAGAGAGGGAGGGACACTGCCAGACACTGCCCAGCACACACAGGAAGGAGAGAGGGAGGGACACTGCCAGACTCTGCCCAGCACACATAGGAATGAGAGAGGGAGACACTGCCAGACACTGCCCAGCACACACAGAAAGGAGAGAGAGTGAGGGACACTGCCAGACACTGCCCAGCACACACAGAAAGGAGAGAGAGTGAGGGACACTGCCAGGCACTGCCCAGCACACACAGGAATGAGAGAGGGAGACACTGCCAGACACTGCCCAGCGCACACAGAAAGGAGAGAGAGGGAGGGACACTGCCAGGCACTGCCCAGCACACACAGAAAGGAGAGAGGGAGGGACACTGCCAGACACTGCCCAGCACACACAGGAAGGAGAGAGAGGGAGGGACACTGCCAGACACTGCCCATCACACACAGAAAGGAGAGAGAGGGAGGGACACTGCCAGGCACTGCCCAGCACACACGGAAAGGAGAGAGAGGGAGGGACACTGCCAGACACTGCCCAGCACACACGGGAAGGAGAGAGAGGGAGGGACACTGCCAGACACTGCCCAGCACACACGGGAAGGAGAGAGAGGGATGGACACTGCCAGGCACTGCCCAGCACACACGGGAAGGAGAGAGAGGGAGGGACACTGCCAGACACTGCCCAGCACACACAGGAAGGAGAGAGAGGGAGGGACACTGCCAGACACTGCCCAGCACACACAGGAAGGAGAGAGGGAGGGACACTGCCAGACTCTGCCCAGCACACATAGGAATGAGAGAGGGAGACACTGCCAGACACTGCCCAGCACACACAGAAAGGAGAGAGAGTGAGGGACACTGCCAGACACTGCCCAGCACACACAGAAAGGAGAGAGAGTGAGGGACACTGCCAGGCACTGCCCAGCACACACAGGAATGAGAGAGGGAGACACTGCCAGACACTGCCCAGCGCACACAGAAAGGAGAGAGAGGGAGGGACACTGCCAGACACTGCCCAGCACACACAGAAAGGAGAGAGGGAGGGACACTGCCAGACACTGCCCAGCACACACAGGAAGGAGAGAGAGGGAGGGACACTGCCAGACACTGCCCATCACACACAGAAAGGAGAGAGAGGGAGGGACACTGCCAGGCACTGCCCAGCACACACAGAAAGGAGAGAGAGGGAGACACTGCCAGACACTGCCCAGCACACACAGAAAGGAGAGAGAGGGAGGGACACTGCCAGGCACTGCCCAGCACACACGGAAAGGAGAGAGAGGGAGGGACACTGCCAGACACTGCCCAGCACACACGGGAAGGAGAGAGAGGGAGGGACACTGCCAGGCACTGCCCAGCACACACGGGAAGGAGAGAGAGGGAGGGACACTGCCAGGCACTGCCCAGCACACACGGGAAGGAGAGAGAGGGAGGGACACTGCCAGACACTGCCCAGCACACACAGGAAGGAGAGAGAGTGAGGGACACTGCCAGGCACTGCCCAGCACACAGGAAAGAGAGAGGGAGGGACACTGCCAGACCCTGCCCAGCACACACAGGAAGGAGAGAGAGGGAGGGACACTGCCAGACACTGCCCAGCACACACAGGAATGAGAGAGGGAGACACTGCCAGGCACTGCCCAGCACACACACAGATCGATACTCTAAGGCCGCGGTAGAAACAGTGCGGCAGTGTCAGGTGCACCCTCGTTCCCTGCACGCACAGTTCTCTTCACCTACCGCTCGATACTCTCTTCAAATTGCATGCAAATGCATGCCGCGGCTGCGAAGCCTTAGGCAAGCGTTAGGCCCGCACAACCCATTTTACTGTATAGAGCGCCTATACAGTATCCTGGGTTCGCGGGCCTAACGCTTCATGGCCGCGCTGGTACCTGTCATTTCAAATGAGGACTGGGGCTGCACCGGAGACCGAACGGGGCCTTGAGCACCGAAATCGCACGGGCATTCATTCACTGCCGGCAGGGGCCGTGCATTCATCCAGGCAGAGGGAGCCGGAGGCCGCTTTCGCCACCGGCTCCCTCTGCCTGGATGAATGCACGCCCACCCGGCCGCGGCCTGCATCGAACACGCGCCCACCCGCCCGCCGGCTCCCACCGCCGCCTGGATCCAACGCGCGCCCACCCGCCCGCCGGCTCCCACCGCCGCCTGGATCCAACGCGCGCCCACCCGCTCGCCGGCTCCCACCGCCGCCTGGATCCAACGCGCGCCCACCCGCCCGCCGGCTCCCACCGCCGCCGCCTGGATGAACGGGCGCCCATCCGCCCGCCGGCTCCCGCCGCCGCCTGGATCCAACGCGCGCCCACCCGCCCGCCGGCTCCCACCGCCGCCTGGATCCAACGCGCGCCCACCCGCTCGCCGGCTCCCACCGCCGCCTGGATCCAACGCGCGCCCACCCGCCCGCCGGCTCCCACCGCCGCCGCCTGGATGAACGGGCGCCCATCCGCCCGCCGGCTCCCGCCGCCGCCTCGATGACCGCACGCCTGGGGGATTCGGAAAGTGACAGTTTTACCCCCATTTTTTACACTTTATTCCCGTTTTAATTTTCGAACACCACACTAACACCAAGTAGAGGGTAGGCGGTAAACTAACAGGTTAAGGCCGCGGCAAAATAGCGGGTTACAAAGGAGATAATCTGAGCGAGCGTCACAGTATCGGAGGGGAATAGTTAATTCCTTCATTATACAGCTAATTCGTTCATTTACATATCATGTACATGCTGCGTGCGGAAAGGGTTATGCGTCTGTTTTAAGAAGCGCTAAGGACGCGTGAAACTGGAGACTGTATCGCTGGATCTCCTTACGCGGCTGAATTGTGCGCTCCCAGCACGTTACAGACGGGAAATCTTCAACCGCACGTTACAGTATCGACCTGACAGAAAGGAGAGAGAGGGAGGGACACTGCCAGGCACTGCCCAGCACACACAGGAAGGAGAGAGAGGGAGGGACACTGCCAGGCACTGCCCAGCACACACAGGAAGGAGAGAGAGGGAGGGACACTGCCAGGCACTGCCCAGCACACACAGGAAGGAGAGAGAGGGAGGGACACTGCCAGACACTGCCCAGCACACACAGGAAG